>NC_134353.1:866678365-866975865 GCF_048569485.1 Anomaloglossus baeobatrachus | reverse complement strand
GTATTTAGCTTTTGTGGTTTGTCTTCAGCAGCGTTGGCTTTCTTGTAACTTCCTGTTTGCTATAACTCGGCTGTTTAATACTGCAGCGCAGGGCTCTGCTTTCATTACTGTGCTGCTATAGTGTTGTCTGATTTTGTTATATATAAATATTAAAATATTAAATTTTATTTTTTTTTATCTAAAACTGAGTTTGTGGTTGGATTTAGTAGGGCAGTGAAATATCAATTGGCTAATTGCTATGTCTTCATCTATGTCTTGTGCAAAATCTGCAAAGGTCAAGGAAAATATCCAGGGTGTAAAACAAAACTTCTTCTTTTTGTAAATGTTTCACCCTTAAAGGTGTGATCTGAAGGAAGAAGTTATTTTCATTCTAAATCCCTTTTTATCTAGTGCCATTATCTAAACTGTTCTATATTATACTTGCATTAAACATTCCCTAATTACACTATCAAACTATTTTATTATTTTTCCCTACTTTTTTGATGATGCTTCGTTTGAGAATTGCAGTGCATGCTGTGACACTCAAACAAAGCGTCATCAGCGGGCTGAGGTTGTGGTCACTGTCAAAGCCCCTGCCACTTTCCTGAAATGAAGCATCATCAGTGACTCTTGTTTCAGGGCATGGGCTAGTCCCTGCGTGATGTGCACTGTGCGATGTGCACAATAACAGCAAGCTCTCTGTTGTCAGCTCAGATCAGCAGTATCGAGCCAGCAATACCCAGTGTGGAGAGGCTAGTGGCATCACATGCAGGAGCAACTCTGGTCTCTGCATATCTTGTATGCTGACACTGCTCTGTTGGCAGCTCATTACTGCTGATCTTACCTGACAATAGAGAGCGCACTGTCATTGTGCACATCACGCATGCACTAGCCCAGGCCCTAAAACAAGCAACACTGATAACTCTTTATTTCAGGGTGGGGCTGTGCTAGTGACCACAGCCGCTGCTGCCTGATGACGCTTAGTTTGAGTATCCTAGCAGTACTGGGATTCTCAAACAAAGCATCGTCAGAGAGTAAGTAGAAAACAAAAAGAGAAAAGCAGTTAAGGGGGCTTTACATGCTGCGACATCGCTAACGATATATCGTCGGGGTCACGGTGTTTGTGACACACATCCGGCGTCGTTAGCGACATCGCAGCATGTAACACCTCTGAGCGACCTAAAACGATCGCAAAAGAGGTCAAAATCGTTGGTATTGGAGAGGTCGCTCCAACACCAAAAATCGTTGACAGGTGAGTAGCGAGGTTGTTTGTCGTTGCTGCGGCAGCACACATCGCTATGTGTGACACCGCAGGAACAAGGAAACTCACCGTACCTGCGTCCTGCCGGCAATGAGGAAGGAAGGAGGTGGGCAGGATGTTTGGCCTGCTCATCTGCGCCCCTCCTCTGCTATTGTGCAGCCACTTAGTGACGTCGATATGACGACGAATGAACCACCCCCTTAAAAAGGAGGCGGTTCGCCGGTCACAGTGACGTCGCTAGGCAGGTAAGTAGTGTGACGGGTGTAAGCGATATTGTGAGCCACAGGCAGCGATTTGCCCGTGTCGCACAACTGACGGGGGCAGGTATACGCTCACTAGCGATATCGGTACCACAGCGTGTTAAGTACCTCTTAGTCTAGTGAGGAAAGGATGGGAAATTTTTAATGCAAATATATTAGAAAATAGTTTAGATTATGGTGCTAAATAGATAGGGATTATAAAAATTTACTTTGGCTTTTGTGACTAAAGGGAGAGGATCCTTGTGTTTTCCTAATATAATTTATATGTAAGAAAAAAGGGACTTAGTATAGAGAATAAAGAACAAATAAGGTAAGTATGCCTCCGCTCCGACGCGCCTCACCTCATCAATAACAGTCAGGAAGGGCTAACAAGATGACATTGCTTTGCAGGTGCAGAGCGGCGGTTGGGGGGGGGTTATTACTGGGGGATTATTTATCAACACGCTGCTCACCCAGATATTATAGACGGTCTCTATGGACCAGATAAGTGTAGTGGCTCCATAGAAGAGTATGAAGAGCTTTCAATGTACCCCATCCACACAGTCGCTGCAGACGAGGTCCACAATTCTGTATTTTAAGCTTGGATCAGCTCATAAAATGTTAGAATTGTAAAATACACACATGACCACATTAAGATAATATTTTGGCTATGGGAATACTCAATGGAATTCCAGAGGTTATTTTTTTTCCTTTTTTAATAGCTTTTTACCCGACTGCCACACCGATTTTTGTGGTTCCTCTTCTGTTCAGGACTGAAATGTGACGGAAATCTTCATGCAATATTATTATTTTTTTATTAGAAGGCAAAATGTAAAAAATGTTCAGTATTTTATATGAACGTTCGTAAAGCATTTGTGGGTAGATCACATTGTGCTGATACTGTCCAGTCCCGCTCAACGGGAGGACGGCATTATGTAATCCTACAAGAATGCGTTTCATGTTAAATGTTATTGGATGGGTTACATATAAAATATAAGAAATAGCTCTGATGGAAGGAAAAATGGAAAATGACATAAAAGGCTGGAATGGAAATTTCATGTGCACATTATTTCTGACTGGTTCCGCTTCCATATTATAACCTATTTAAGCCTCTAATCCTTCACAGGTCTAATTGGAAAATAATATAATGGAGCCAAGAATTTCCTTCTGTTAATGTATAAATTCATGGGTTTGTTGGCTTTGCTTTAAAGGGAACCGGTCAATCCTATTGCTAACATAGGGCCGGGGTCACACGACTGTAGATTCTCTCATTAAAGAGAATCAGATCGATTATGGTAATGACACTGATCCGAGTGCGATCAGTGTTGTCAGCGCGGTGCGCTCAGAGGTGTCGGCGCGGTGCGCTCAGAGGTGTCGGCACAGTGCGCTGGGAGGTGCCGGCACGGTGCGCTGGGAGGTGTCGGCACGGTGCGCTGGGAGGTGTCGGCGCGGTGCGCTGGGAGGTGTCGGCACGGTGCGCTGGGAGGTGTCGGCACAGTGCGCTGGGAGGTGTCGGCACAGTGCGCTGGGAGGTGTCGGCACAGTGCGCTGGGAGGTGTTGGCACAGTGCGCTGGGAGGTGTTGGCACAGTGCGCTGGGAGGTGTCGGCACAGTGCGCTGGGAGGTGTCGGCACAGTGCGCTGGGAGGTGTCGGCACAGTGCGCTGGGAGGTGTCGGCACAGTGCGCTGGGAGGTGTCGGCACAGTGCGCTGGGAGGTGTCGGCACAGTGCGCTGGGAGGTGTCGGCACAAATGTATAGTAGATGCAGGTCCCTTCATTATAATCCACATCTATCTTGAGAATGCTGTGCCATCCCACGGTGCTTTAAGTGGAGAGATGGGTGAATTTCCTATACAGATTAATGGGTAATCTAACCACCTTTGTACCAAAAGCGGCAGGAGAGAGGGCCCCGATCACTCGATATATGCTGGACCAATTGGTGGCACCCACATTTACTATACACATATGGAAAAATCCACAAATGTGCCATAATGTACAAGATTAGAGGCTTCACTTGACATTATATCATGGCTCTATAGTATACCTACTCTTCTCTAGTGTAGTGTACACGAGCCCTAAAAACAAGACCACTTCAGGAACCGTTTAAGCATGAACCTTAATACGCTACAATTTATAATAACTCTCAAGAGTTAGGCGCAGATTGCGGATTTCTAGGTGTAATTTATCCAGATTTAAAGGGATAGTACATTTTTTATGGGTTTATAGGGGATCTAAAACAAAACAAAAAATGCGACCTACCAGGCCCATGTCATTCCTCACTGTGCCGGCAGTTTGTCGTACTTTGATCATGACAAATTTTGAGTAGATGATTTCAGGAGGCCGTGTGAGGGATTATTTATATTTACTTACTTTATATTGCAATTAATTCCAGTTATCGCCATCTCTGTCCCCATTGGGGCTCACAATCTAAGTTCCCTATTAGTACTGTATGTCTTTGGAGTATGGGAAGAAAGCGGAGGAAACCCATGCAAGCATGTAGAGAACATACAAGCTCCTTGCTGATATTGTCCATAATGGGATTTGAACCAAGGACCCCAGCGCTGCAAAGCAATAGTGCTAACCACTGAGCCACCGTGCCGCTCTATTGGCTCCTGAGTGGAGACAGAAGCAAATTTGTACAAGAAGAAGATTACCTTTGAATGCATTGCTCCTAGGCTTGACTATCTCTATAATGGTGCATGGTATAGATTGTCAGTATGGATTGTACAGTATGTGGCTGGAGGCACAATATTATGTATTTGTTTAAGGGAATTTAGATTGTGAGTTCCTCTGGGAACAATGAATCATGACAATGTCTGTCACGTGCTCTGGAATATGTTGGTGATCTATAAGAAAACATAGTAAATAAATGAAAAATACATATAACATAAATAACATGAATGTAATATAGAGGAATATACATGCAGCCTAAAAGTTTTTCGCTGGGAGAAAAATATAAAAGGTGACCAGTGTGCGGCCGGTAAATGCACTGCCATGTTGGCAAAGCAGTATCCAAATAGATTTATTAGCGTTTTACCATAAGATACAAAATAGCGATTACATCTATAAGAGGAAAGATGGCAAGAAAAAATCTCACTGTGGTACTGTGCACTCACGTAAGGGTTTAAGCTGCAGAAAATCGTCTGTGGCTTCTGCTCCGGGAGCGGCCGGCATCCTCGCCAGGAGTGATGAGCTGCCCTTCGCTTCTTCTCGGAGGACAGTCTTTTAGTGATGCTAGAAGCCCGGTACTTGGCCAGGCTTGGCTTATAGCTGGATAACAGGTATATTCCATCAAAGACAGCAATATATCTTCCCCTATCTACCAGTAACTTTACTCTCAGGATTACCAACTGTGCAGAATTTCCAGGACAGTCAGTAAAAATATGGCACTATTTCTTTACCTGTCCGTAACAATATATATATATATATTTTTTTTTTTTCTCGAAGATGGAAAAAACCTTTTACAGGATATTATTCTACAATTTACAAAGAATGCACACGTACTGTGTTCACATCAGTATTAAGGGCTGTAGACCTGTCACAGGAAAATGCTGGTTTGCTACTATTTTCGTAGAAATTGTTGGCTGCCTATGATTTTTTTTGATAACTTACCTGAATTTAAAAAAATAAACTGGGAGCTATTTACTACCATTACCAACTTGGCTTGTATGATAGAAATAGATATATAGAGAGCAAGAGATCGACAGATATATTTATATATCTCCCTCTCAGTGTGTGTGTGTGTGTGTGTGTGTGTGTGTGTGTGTGTGTGTGTGTGTGTGTGTGTGTGTGTGTGTGTGCGCGTGTGTGTGTATGTATATATGTGTGTGTATGTATATATATATATATATATATATATATATATATATATATGTATGTATGTATGTGTGTGTATGTATATATATATATGTGTGTGTGTGTGTGTGTGTGTGTGTGTGTGTGTGTGTATATAGATATATACATATATACATACATACACACACACACACACATATGTGTGTGTGTGTATGTATGTATATATATATCTATACACACACACATATATACATATATATATATATATATATATATATATATATATATATATATATATATATGATATTATTTTTTTCTTTCTCTTTTACATGTCATTGAGTTTCTTGGAAGTGGTTTATTGAAATGTTTGTGTTTTTTAGTTTAAATATATATTAAAGGAAAGAAAAAACAAAAAAAAAACACAAAAAAGGATAATGATATTCAAATAATAAAAAAATGACTGTGATGATCTCCTGCTCTCCCGACGTCAGCGCTGTCACTGCCTTCTATGCCCACCGCGTTCTCACATTAAGTCTCGCGAGCGGCCCGAAACTGTCACTAGCGGTGACATCACGGGCTCCCGCGATTCTTCGCTGAGAACGCGGCGGGCAATGGAAGTCAGTGACACCGCTGACGTCAGGAGACCAGGAGATCATCACAGCAGGTAATAATCTCATCCAACCTCCTGACAGCAGCGCTCGTCATCCCCTGCAGTGACCTGGGCTGACCTATTGATGTTGGCTCGGGTCACTGCACTACTCTACCAGCCAATGGGGAACATTCTGTTCTTCATTGACTGGGACAGTGAATATGGTATGGATCGTCGTGGGACCCCCTTATTGGATTACGCCGGACCCGGATTTGATTGTTCTTTTCAATAAAATGGTGCAAGAGGGAATGTTTTGGGGAGTGTTTTTTCAAATAAAACTTTTTTTGTTGTATATTTTTTATTTCTTACTGACTGGGTTTGTGATGTCAGATATCTGATAGACGCGTGGCATCACTAATCCCAGGGCTTCATGCCAGGTGACATTACACATCTGGTATCAACCCTATTTATTATCCCGTGTGCCACCACACCAGGGCAACGGGATGAGTTGGGGCAAAGCGCCAATATGCATGTATGTGTGTGTATATAAAAATTATTATATATATCTTTTTTTTTTATTATTTTTTTGCTTTGCTTTTGTTGTCATAGTAAACTTCTTCTCTACGACCTAGAACTGATCGCTCCCTTTTTATATTCCACGTGCCACAGTCCGTGATTACAGTATATTCTCTGAGGCGATAATGCAGGGAAACAAATCTTTAAAATAGTTAAGTGACGAAAGGGCGGGGGTCCTGATTATTGTATGGTTTAAGAAGGAAGATTAAGGCACGTGAGTATAGGGAGGCAGCTGGGGCACTTGATGAAACACGGTTATTAGGGAGTGTGGTGGAGCTAAAACGGGATCTTAGTAATTACTGTCTGGAGGCAGCATTTATTGGAAGATGAATGTTTACAGTAAAGCAACAGGGATTTACTGAGGGGTCAGAGCAAGCCGGTGACTGCAGGAATGTGTCCACCACATTGCCATCATCGATAGAAGTACATACCGTATATACATGTGTGCATGGCGATTAAACACTGTTTTCTCCCAAATGTACAAAGTGTATTAGTTTTCCATGAAATTATCAAATTATCCCCCCCCATGTTATAAAGGAAGAAATAATCAGAATTTGAGGCTTCTTTAGGTCAATGATTTTGTCTTCACTGTTCCATACTTTTATAATGTCTTAAATATGTTTTCTATTAATTATCATTCCTTTCATCCAGATGTGGTTTGATTAAACCTCAAGTGAACTTTATAAATCAGTTGTGAAAAATATAAACTATAAGCAAACAAATCAATTATATTTTCCAACTTTTTGGAAACTCACTCTCGCGCTCTCTCTCTATCAATATATATATATATATATATATATATATATATATAATATAATATTATGAGGACATGATGTTACAGCCAGGACCCGGCTCTCACTTATGCGATTGCAGCATTCTGGAGGCATGGAGAGTAATCGCTTACCTCTCCTTGGCGATCAGGACCCTGTAATGCAATCACAGGGACCTGATCGCTGCCATGGTAACTGAGTCATCACCATGACGACCCCGGGTTGCTGAGCTACGGAGAGCCTCACACTCCATGCTGTATGCACAGTGTGAGGCGAAGTGCTGCAATGTAATCCACTGTAGTGATAAAGCATTGCCGGAGAATATAAAAATGCAGAAAACAAATCGCAGAAACAATTGACATGCTGCTTCTTTTTTCAGCAACAAAATCGGCAAGGAAAAAAGAAGCAGCGTGTGCACAGCAAGTCAGGATTCTCATAGACTATGCTGGGATGCTTTTTCCTTGCTTTTTACTGATTAAAACAAGCAGGGAAAAACACATGGGAAAAAAACGCAATGAAAAAAACCACTTGGGCACATGCCTCAAAGAGGACTTGTCACATTGTGTATGCATTCTGTGAAAAGCATAGTATAGAGGAGGAGATGCTGAGCAGAATGATATATAGGTTTGCTGGAAAAATTCAGTATAACTAGAGTTTTATTAATTAACATCCCTTGTTTGTATGGCTGAGTCCAGTGTGCGGTCGTATTTAGTGATTGACAGTTATGCTGGCGTCACACGGTACGATATATCTGGCGATATGTCGTCGGGGTCACGTCGTTAGTGACGCACATCCGGCATCGTCAAAGGTATCGTACCGTGTGACACCTCCGAACGACGGTGAACGAGCAAAAATAATCCCCTTATCATTGCTCGTTGACACGTCGTTCATTTTCATAATCACGTTCCTCCTTCTGCGCGCCGGTGGTTCGTTGCTCCCGTGGCAGCACACATCGCTCCGTGTGACACCCCGGGAGCGACGAACACAGCTTACCTGTGTCCCACCGGCAATGCGGAAGGAAGGAGGTGGGCGGGATATTTACGTCCCGCTCATCTCTGCCCCTTCGCTTCTATTGGCCGGCTGCCGTGTGACGTCGCTGTGACGCTGAACTTCCCTCCCCCTTCAGGAAGTGGATGTTCGCCGCCCACAGCGAGGTCGTCAGGCAGGTAAGTCCGTGTGACAGGGGGTTAACGTCTTTGTGCGCCACGGGCAACTAATTGCCCGTGACGCACAAACAACGGGGGCGGGTACGATTGCTTATGCGATCGCACGATTTATCGTCCCTTGTGACGCCCGCATTATTGGACTCTTATGTTTACAAACACCAAGGATTAAAATTAAATAGGATGCAAGGTTTTCTAAACCTTCTTTCCAACAAAAATGTGCATCAGTCTGATCAGCTCCTCCTGCTCTATAACATACTGCCTGCAGAGAGATTACCGTCTAAGTAATTTATAGCATTTCCATAAGATCTTACATAAATGTCTGGGAAATGCCAGTCTTGCCTCTTGTTCCACACTTGGTCAACCAGTTTAGAAACTTCTGTAGAAGTGAATAGAGAGATGAACAAAGCAACCAACCCTCTAGTTACTAGGGCTTGGCATGAAGCCTTGTACTTTTAGATAAGCAGAGGTCTGACTTTTGTGAACATAAGGCCAAGACCACACGGGGATTTGTGCGAGTGCGAGTATGACGCTCTGCACAAGCTCGAGCACAGCGGGAGCCGAGTATCATGCGACTCTGGTCCGATTGTGCGTTCAGACCACAGTTGTAGAGGGGTGGGCCGGTGCTGCGGAGGAGTGGGAGGGATTTATCTCCCTATCTCCTCCGTTGCCGACCGATGTGAGAATCGCACTGCTCTCATGTTACACCGGTGTAACGCGAGCGCAATGCGATGATTCTCTCGCCCCATAGACTTTCATGGGTGAAAGTGAAACAGGCTCGCATTCGACCCGCAGCATGCTGCAACTGTTTTCTCGGTCCGATTAGGGCTGAGAGAATAATCGCTCATGGCAGTGGCCCCATAGACTAATATTGGTCCGAGTGGAATAAAATTTTTTTGATTGCATTCCACTTGCACAGTTTTTCTCGTCGTGTGTGCTAGGCATAAATGTGCAAGATGAAAATTTGTTTGGAACCACAATAGTGTTATGCATGGAGTTGAGCTAAAGGATTTGTAGGACCGTGGAATTGGTAGTCTGTGGCTGCCAGACCAGAGGTCTACGAAGCACCACGTACCTGCCTTCATCTTCGACGCCTCTTCTGATTAGTAGACATTTGTGCTGTCATGTGTGCATTGCCTCGCAACCTAATAATGCTGTGGAGTCTGCTAATCAAAAGTGGCACCGGAGATAGGAGGTTCACAGAACTCTGGTCTGGGATTAGCGGACTACGAAAGTAGAAGCTGGACTGGGCTTCACAAATCTTTTTGGTCAACTGTAGTTACTTACATAAGTCCTCTTATTTCAAGTAGAAGATAGAGAAACCATTTCTGACATCCTTGACCAGAACAAAGAATCGATCATTATGAAACCCAACTCGATTTTTGTTTTCCTGCAATGACAAACCTCCCAAGACCTAGAGAATATCAGCTATTTTTGGTGTATGGTGACATATTTGTTATTTTTAGCTACAGTCTGTCTGTCCCATAAATCAAGAAAGGTAACCTAGTCCTAGATTATACGCTCCTCTCTGTAGAAGATGCAGAACACCAGACGTCGTGTCATGTTTTTGTGCCGTCCGGAAGATAAAGTGTTTTATTAAAGACTGTGTTTTGGGCTACAAATTCCCAGATTGTATATAATATCAAGAGAATTTTATGCCTCCAAGGTGATAAATAATGAATTTACAACATCAGTCTCAAAATTGTGTTTTTGAAACTAATGTAATACTGGAAACGATATGCATCATTTAACGCTCTATACCCTAGAGTCGAGGCTGCAAAAAATACTTTTATTTTCTTTCATATCTATTACTATGATTATTTTATGTGTAGTTGAGGCGAGGGATTGACTCCAGATGCCCTGGCATGCTGCATGAAAGACCTGGTCCTGGCTGGGTGTGTAGACTTGTGTTGCGTGGGCTGTACACCTGACCACCTGTTGAGTTTCAACAACAGTACTTTACTCAACAGTTCCTCATCAACTTTATTTACCAGGTAGCGGACACAGATCTACCAGTTTCAGTGGTACAAAGTATATTCAGACACATTTGCACTTCCATCTGGATTGTTTCCATTCTTACTGGTCCTGAGAGTCCCAACAAAACTCAGCCTAGCTCAACAGTTTAATTTGTGACTTCCCTTTCTGTGGCTACACGTCTATTCTTCTCAATGAGGAGGGGATGTAGGGGGTTTTGTCACTATGGCCACCATACAGCCTTATACTTCCAGATGCTTAGGAATCCAGGTTAATTCTCCTCATGGAGGAAAGGGTGAAGGAGATAGCCAGTAGTGTCTGAGTAGAGCCTTGTGCTCCCAGATGCTTTAGAATCCCCATCTCTTCTCCTTGTAGTGGAGGGGGTAAGGGGGTAGTCATTAGTGTCAGACTAAAGCTTTGTGCTCTAAGACAGTTGGGGAGATTCCGCCCCAGAAAAGTCAACTTGATTCACTTAATCGTCTGTCTCAGCCATACCTTTTAGGGTCGGGGCTTTACTGCTAAAGTCCTGTCCTGCAGACCCTTCTGTCTGGGGTCACTTTGGTAGAAAATTGGTCTCTAGCCTCAGCATTGTCTTTGTTTGTTCTGTATCTCTGTAAACACTTCAGGATCTCGCGATATCAATTAGGTCTCCTCTCTCCTTTTGGTGCCACAGGTCACCCACAGCATGCAGCCTTAAAGACCTCAATACCATAGGTCCACTTTTGTCACACACTGGGTCTTAACTAACTTTCTAGAAGAAATAGTCTCCTTCCCTATGATCTAACCACTCCCATTATGGGCTAGTCCCAACACTTAATTTCTTGCCCTATAGTCTGGTAACCACATATAACACGGTTTTGCAATATTCCACAATCATCATGACACATTATTTATTAAAACGCAGGGCACAGTTCATATCGTGAATGGTGCTTTCAGGACGACCAACGCAACAACAATCGGTCCACCTCCTTTCCACCTCCTTACTCATGCAGCACACACATTTAGTCAAGTTATTATAGCAAGCACTCCAACTACAAACATTACACATGAGCTGTATTCAGTATATACCCTTACAGGACACATTGTGATAGAACACCAGACGCGCTCAGCATGGCGGGAACTAATATATTCTACATTTTTGCTCCTGCAAAAGTTGTGCTTATAATTATTTCTTTGGACATAACTGAACAGATTTATCCTTAATCCCTCGTTACAGCTCTAAAAGTTTAACTACAAATCTCTGTAATGGTTTCTATTAGATGCGAAACTTTGTATTGAAATATACATAAACTGTAGTTCTGTAAATGCCCTAGAATTATGTGCGCCGGAGCAATATGAATAGATCTTTCTCCGCTTTTTCTTCTATATCTGTAATTATATTGTACGGCCGCAGAAGACAGTAATGCGTTATCATACAACAAAGCTTCTCTGCTTTTTAATGGTACTCAATGTACATCTCAATGATGTGCCGATTTCGGCCTGTCCGCTCTCATTAACGAGCGCCAATTGTCTATAAACAAGTAATTTGCCGCTTGTTTAGCCGGTCTGGGCACACAGGCTGACGAACAACGATGGTGTCAGGACAAGCGGTGATATTATTGTTCTGTCCCCATACAGAATCATATTATTGGCAGCCCTTACCCAGTTTATACCGGCAATGACATAATTGATTGGTTTACACCAATGGATAACCATGGACAGATACTTGTTCGAAGATTATCTACCTTTGCAAATTCAGCATAAGGGTGTGTTCACACTTTCTTATTTTTTATGCAAGAAAACAAATAGTAGTGGCAGGAAAAATGTTGTGTACAAATAGATTAATATATATATATGTGACGCCCTGGGCAAGCCAGGGGTCACAGGTCATCACACCACCACACCCTACATCCCAGTTAGGAACACCGAAGCTACTCAAATCCTTGTTGCCTTCCTCCAGGGGCTGATGTTCACACCAGGGGGTGGGCCAGGTGGTTGGCTCCGCCCACCGAGGAGTACACAGCTCTGGAGGCGGGGAGAACCAAGCAGTTAGAGCTTAGGGGAGTGAAGTGGAAGGAAGTGGTAGAGGAGCTAAGTGCAAGTGAAGTGGTAGTGGAGCAAAGAAGAAAAGGAGTAAAAGTGAACGTAGAAAGACCTGAAGTTAGTCCAGCTAAGTGCAGGACAGTGTCAGCAAGGTCAGCAACAGCGGTGATTGTCTGGAGGGGGACTGCTCGGAGGTTGCTGGAAGGACCGCGGACGGGTAGTGGCCCGGCGGTCTGGAGCAGTATACGAAGGACAGTCAGCACCAGGGCAGGGGCCTCTCGGACCCCGGCAAGGCTAGGAGTCGCCATAATTTGCCGAATCCGTCAGTGAAGGGGACGTCGATCCCCCAACAACCAAGTCCCGACTGAAGGCAAAAGTCCAACCATTAAGGAGGAACACCGCCACCGCCAGGGCACCAGTTCCTCAGGGCCAGCGTCTGCGGGCAAAGTAGGGCTCCTCCGGCCCATATCCAAGCCGGGGAGCGGGTTACCGGTGGGAACCCATCGCTACCAACAGAGAAACACTAGGTGCAGGTCAAAGGGACATCACCGTTACCTACTGGGAGAGCAAGTGCAGCCGTCCGTGGGAACCGTCTTTCCAGCCGTGTGGTTTACTGTAAAACTGTGTCAACGTCTCAGGCTGAGTGAGTACCACAGTGCCGCAAGGCACAGCGCTGCCCCGCGTCCCTGCGCCCACCAGGCCCTGCACCTTCCACACCATCACTGGGCCCCCGGGATCACCAACCCCTACCCACGGAGGGGCAACACAACACCTGGCTGCTCCGCATCACCACTCCCGGGATCCCCATATTGAGCAGCGGTGGTGCTACAAATCACCACAACCGTGGGTGGCGTCACGGACAATAAACAATCCCCACACCCAACAAACCCCCTTTCACTCACGGGCGAGGAGCGCCGCTCGAGAACCCCCGGGATCCGGCCCACCGCTCGAGCCACCACTGAGCAGCAGCAGCCGGACCCGATATTGAGAATTTGGAGAAATGAGAACCAGCGAAAAGATGAATTTTCGACAAATAATTGAAAAAAAATCTTCTTTATTAATCCATTAAAATGTTATGACAAATATGTGAGGAACTCCAAACAACTAATATGCAATCCAGCAATGGACTACATGTTTCAGCGCTGTGCGCCTTCACTATCCTACTTGAACAAAGCTCTCACACTGACAATATATCCCCTAGTGTGGAACATATTCAAATAACCCTTAATTAAAAGCAGTGAAAAAAATCTACCATATTTTTTGGACTATTAGACGCACTCCCCCCCCCCCCCCCAAATGTTGGGGGAAAGTGGGGGGTGCGTCATACAGTATTAATGTAGGCTGCGGGGAATGAGGGTGCTGCGGTGGAGCGGGTCATAGGCGGCACAAGCAGGCTGTAGCAGCACCTGCCGTGACCACGTGGGCCCGCTCTTTTCATAAGCATGCACCCTCCCGCCCATCATCTCTCAGCACTGAAGCCGGAGCTGCCAGGTGGGTGGGATGATGTGCAAGGGAGCTGGCCCGCATGATCACCCCTGGTGGTGGCAACTACAGCCTGGAGTGATCATGTGCGGCTGTATTCACTGCCCCCCACGCATCATCATCAGTGCGGGGGGCAGTGAATAAGTACAATATACTCACTGGTCACTGTTCCCTGCAGCATCACGATGTCCTCCTGTCTGCCGGCCAGCTGATCTGTGTACAGAGTGGTGAGCACAGCGATGATGTCATCACTGTGCGAAGCGCTAGTCTCCACACACCTCAGCGGGCGGCAGACAGGAGGAAGAGCGATGCTGCAGGGGAATGGCTCTACACAGGTCAGCCGCGCTGCTGCTGACACAGAGAGGAAGATGATCGATGCTGCAGGGAGTGAGGAAAGGGGAGTATAAATGTTTGTTTTCTGTGCCATAGGATACAGGCCGTATAGCAGGATGAGGGCATATACCAGGATGGGGGTATATTATGAGCAGGATGGGGGTATATAGCAGCATGGGGGTATATTATGAGCCAGAATGGGGGTATATAGCAGGATGGGGGTATATAGCAGGATGGGGGTATATAATGAGCAGGATGGGGGTATATTATGAGCATGATGGGGGTATTTATCAGGATGGGGGTATATATCAGGATGGGGGCTATACCAGGATGAGGGACATATATACAAGGATGGGGATCATATACAAGGCAGAAGGATCATTACCAGGATGGGGTACCTTAGTAGAGAATTTGGGGACATTACCCCCATAACAGTGTCAGCAGCAGATCCTCGCCCCATAACAGTGTATCATGACCACATTTTTTGCTTAAAATTTTATTTTCCTCCTCTAAAACCAGGGAGCTTCTTATGGTCTGAAAAATACGGTAATTAAAAGCATCTGATTAGATGGTTAGAACTTAATAAATATTGCTGGATATAAACATATTGAACATGATTTATGCATAGACAAATATTGCAAACATTTAACAATTTAAAACCAGTTAATATAAGAAAACTGCAACAAATAATTAGGAATATATGTATGAAAAATGCAGCCAATAACAAGCAAAATCTGTATACCAAAAGCAATCGCCAATTGTGTTCACGGATAATACAGCATCATAGAATATGAATCACCGACAAAAGAAGAGGAAGAAGTTTAATAAAAAATAACTTTTATTAATTGATAGATAAAATATAAAAGCATAGACAAAGATGTCTTCAGGAAAAAAACAAACCCCATTAAAGGGTCAAAAATATATAACTCACAAAAGTCATGTTTGGGAACACCATAATTTCACATAACAATAATAATAACCATGAAGATATACCAATATTCCTGCAGCTATAAATATATATATATATAATATAACACAAAAGTGTTGTAAAAATACAAGACTCAGCTAAGTCAGTTGTAACAAAGTAGCGATCAGTATACCTATGAAATCTTACATAAATGTGAATGATGTCCCGCACCCTCTCCGACGCACGTTTCGCGCTGTGTAGCACTTTATCCAGGAGTGCATCATAGAAAAGATTCAAGATGAAGAGAAACATATCATTTTATTTAGGAGAGAAAAAAAAATTAAAAAAAAAATATTTTTTTTTCCTTCTCCTCCCTTCCCTTCCTTTCCTTCTCTTGTTAGTATTGTGTAATTAGGTCCATTCGTCTGTTCAATTTGTCAGGAACCCTGGTCTCTAGTACAAAAATCCACCTACTTTCTCTAGATAAGATTTTACTTCTATAATCCCCACCCCTATAAGGTTTAGAAACTACCTCTATTCCCCTAAAATAAAAACTTTTTAGGTCTCCTTTATGCACAATTGCAAAGTGTTTGGAGCCCGCAGAGGCTCCTGCGATCGGCAAATTTACTGAATCAGACAAATGTTTCCTAATACGTTGCTTTAATGAGTTAGTGGTGCAACCGACATATTGATGTCTGCAAATATTGCAATCAATAAGATATATTACATTTTATGTATTGCAGTTTATGAAAGAACAATATTATATGTTTATATACTTTTTTTGCAGCATTCTTTACTTGCGTTTTTCACCCATTCATTTGGATGAGTGAAAAGCGCTGCAAAATTGCTATAGGATTTGTTATGATTCGCCTTGGCAAAAACACAAGAGTTCAACGATTGATCATAGGTGGCAGCGAAGCAATGCAAGAGTGGAGGATATGCATTGACCGACTCCAGTGTATAGTCTGAGTATGTCTTATGTGAATCCAATCTATTATATAATATGTAAGGCAAGCTAGATTATAATTTCTAACACTCTGCAGATTGATACCGCCTTCATTCTTACACGCCATGAGATGATTTAGACTGATCCTGGGGCGCTTTCCTCTCCATAAGAAATGTCTAAATGCTTTATTAAGCGCATTGACGTCAGTGTGCCTAAGTAACAACGGGAGGGTTTGTTATTGGTACTTTCATTTGGCCACGCTTATCATTCTGATAAGGTGTGCCCTCCCCATTACCCAAGTTGTCCCATGATTTTAGCTGGGTTATTTAGGATATATAGTAACGTTGGTGTTCGTCCAATCTTAATTCCCAAATCAAACTGCTTTAATTTTATTCTATTAGTGTCATTGTCGCTGTTACCTGTGAACTGTAGGTTCACTTTAGGAGGATGCGCATGTGCAATATCTTAGAAAGCATTCCTGTTTGTAGTGCTTGTGCTTTGCCATCAAAATATTTGCCCAAGTCATTTATTCAATTTGAGACATGGATACGTGAACTGAGCATGCTTCTTTTGTGACTTCACAAATGGTAAATCATTAATATAGTATTTAAGACACCATTAGATACATCTTGATTTTTCCCTGATGAAGCCAATAGAAGGAGCGAAACATGTGGGTGGGTCATAGAATGGTAGAGTTGGAAGAGACCTCAAGGGCCATCGGGTCCAACCCCCTGCGAGTGCAGGATTTCCGAAATCATCCCAGCTATATGTTTATCCAGCTTCCGCTTGAAGATTTCCATTGATGGAGAGCTCACTACCTCCCGTGGTCGCTTGTTCTACTCTCCGATTACCCTCACTGTCAGAATGTTTTTCCTAATGTCTAATCTGAATCTCCTTAAGTTTCATCCCATTACTTCTTGTACTTCCTTGTGCTAATAAGAACAGAATAGTCCCCTCTGCACTGTGACTACCTTTGCAGATATTTGTAGACCGCTATTAAGTCTCCTCTCAGCCTTCTCTTTTTCAAACTAAACATCCCTAGTTCTTTTAGCCGGTCTTCACATGACATGGTTTGCAGACCTTCTACCATCTTGGTTGCTCTTCTCTGGACTTGCTCCAATATATTAATGTCTTTCTTGAATTGGGGCGCCCAGAACTGTACACAGTATTCCAGATGGGGTCTGACCAGGGCAGAGTATAATTTCCTCTTGATCCTAGATTCAATGCTTGTCTTGATACATCCCAGAATTTTGTTGGCCTGTTTAGCTGCAGCTCCGCATTGCTGGCTCATGTTGAATCTGGGATCCACTATTCTACCCAAGTCCTTTTCCCCGGTGCTATCACCTACTTCTATTCCTCCCATACTATATACAGTTAGGTCCAGAAATATTTGGACAGTGACACAAGTTTTGTTATTTTAGCTGTTTCCAAAAACATGTTCAGAAATACAATTATATATATAATATGGGCTGAAAGTGCACACTCCCAGCTGCAATATGAGAGTTTTCACATCCAAATCGGAGAAAGGGTTTAGGAATCATAGCTCTGTAATGCATACCCTCCTCTTTTTCAAGGGACCAAAAGTAATTGGACAAGGGACTCTAAGGGCTGCAATTAACTCTGAAGGTGTCTCCCTCGTTAACCTGTAATCAATGAAGTAGTTAAAAGGTCTGGGGTTGATTACAGGTGTGTGGTTTTGCATTTGGAAGCTGTTGCTGTGACCAGACAACATGCGGTCTAAGGAACTCTCAATTGAGGTGAAGCAGAACATCCTGAGGCTGAAAAAAAAGAAAAAATCCATCAGAGAGATAGCAGACATGCTTGGAGTAGCAAAATCAACAGTCGGGTACATTCTGAGAAAAAAGGAATTGACTGGTGAGCTTGGGAACTCAAAAAGGCCTGGGCGTCCACGGATGACAACAGTGGTGGATGATCGCCGCATACTTTCTTTGGTGAAGAAGAACCCGTTCACAACATCAACTGAAGTCCAGAACACTCTCAGTGAAGTAGGTGTATCTGTCTCTAAGTCAACAGTAAAGAGAAGACTCCATGAAAGTAAATACAAAGGGTTCACATCTAGATGCAAACCATTCATCAATTCCAAAAATAGACAGGCCAGAGTTAAATTTGCTGAAAAACACCTCATGAAGCCAGCTCAGTTCTGGAAAAGTATTCCATGGACAGATGAGACAAAGATCAACCTGTACCAGAATGATGGGAAGAAAAAAGTTTGGAGAAGAAAGGGAACGGCACATGATCCAAGGCACACCACATCCTCTGTAAAACATGGTGGAGGCAACGTGATGGCATGGGCATGCATGGCTTTCAATGGCACTGGGTCACTTGTGTTTATTGATGACATAACAGCAGACAAGAGTAGCCGGATGAATTCTGAAGTGTACCGGGATATACTTTCAGCCCAGATTCAGCCAAATGCCGCAAAGTTGATCGGACGGCGCTTCATAGTACAGATGGACAATGACCCCAAGCATACAGCCAAAGCTACCCAGGAGTTCATGAGTGCAAAAAAGTGGAACATTCTGCAATGGCCAAGTCAATCACCAGATCTTAACCCAATTGAGCATGCATTTCACTTGCTCAAATCCAGACTTAAGACGGAAAGACCCACAAACAAGCAAGACCTGAAGGCTGCGGCTGTAAAGGCCTGGCAAAGCATTAAGAAGGAGGAAACCCAGCGTTTGGTGATGTCCATGGGTTCCAGACTTAAGGCAGTGATTGCCTCCAAAGGATTCGCAACAAAATATTGAAAATAAAAATATTTTGTTTGGGTTTGGTTTATTTGTCCAATTACTTTTGACCTCCTAAAATGTGGAGTGTTTGTAAAGAAATGTGTACAATTCCTACAATTTCTATCAGATATTTTTGTTCAAACCTTCAAATTAAACGTTACAATCTGCACTTGAATTCTGTTGTAGAGGTTTCATTTCAAATCCAATGTGGTGGCATGCAGAGCCCAACTCGCGAAAACTGTGTCACTGTCCAAATATTTCTGGACCTAACTATGCTTTTTACATTTCTTTTAACCAGATGTAGGACTTTGCATTTGTCCCTGTTAAAAACCATTCTGTCCTCCTCGGCCCATTGTTCGAGTGGGTCATTTTCCTTCTTGATATTCCCGATAAACCAGGTGAAGATTATGTGCACCCACCAGTGTTTCGTTTGTTTTTTTTTCTCCTCTGGTCTTTTTATGGGTTTGTTTTACCTACTTTTCTGTTACTAGTTTTATCTTCTGAGATTGGATTATTATCTCTTTCAAAAAAATATCATAATAAATTACTCCCAAATAAAGTGCATAAGTACAAATATATGATGATGTATTAGTTCTCTATATGCGGTCATCATTGTGGACATTTAGGCGGTCTGTTTGCTTGTTTTTTGGCTATTGTGACAATACCCCGTGAGTTGTGTATGTTGGTGTGCTTTTTTTGTTTTTATCTTTCTTGTGTGTTCTTGTATAGAATCCTTACATTTTGAACACCTCCTATTTTTGATGAAATTGTGTATTTGTAAGTCTACTGTTACATTTGAGTGTATTCTGTATAGTCTTGGTGGTGCAAGAGCCTTTCTAATGATGCGTTTCGTACGTGTCTGGCTGCTGAGGACAGACATGAAATAATGCAATCCATGGCTTCTATTAAAATTTAAATAGGTTATGCCATAAAAAATACTTTATAGGCAGAACATGCAAAAAAGTATCATTTTACAATTTAAATGTATTAAGAATGCTTTGATGGTAACCTCCCCTGATCTCCAAAATCTGGGTCAACCTGCTGCATCAGTTAGTAATGGCTCTGCATGCGCCGTCCGTCCGGTGTGCTCAGCTCTGTTGGGTCCTGGGGCAGTTTGCTAATGGATGATGGTGATTTGACTAAACTATATATTTTTCATGCACACACCCAATTGCATTTGGTGTCCTTGATAATCACCTGAAAACACTGCCAAATACGTAGTCCAATCACCACCAGGAGTTAGTACGCAGATAAATGGCTCATATCTAGTACGGTTTGACTCACAGCAGGTGGATAAGACTTTGATGGTCAAGAAAAATCTTACAATACATATATGTATGTGTGTGTGTGTGTGTGTGTGTGTGTGTGTGTGTGTATATATATTATATTATAGTTTGTGTGTAATAACGGAGACAGGGGAATGCAGGACAGGCAGCAGGCAGGGGCGGGAATAACTAGCAAAATCTGACCCATCCATTAGATATTCTGCAGCACCTCTCATCAAATAACAATGCATTTCACATACTTTACTTGCCTGTATTTCAGAAAGTATATATCAGATCTCACAACTAAAGGTATGTATAGAATCAGCATGATAGCACCAGTATAGCACTGGCTTTAGTTTATATAGGAAAATCCTGGTGGTCTTCCTCTTTAAGATCAGAACGCCTTTAATGTATAAATTGGTGCGCCGTCTAACGGTCCATGATAGTAAATGCATTGGTGCAGGGGTCTCGCCTACCCTTTATAGATTAGTTCACATTTGCTACCGTTTGTCTGAACAATAGGTTTTAAAATAATTGCTCATTGGCGCAAGTGTCCCGCCGAAGGGAGACATCTTTCTGATGTACTGTACTTTTAAGCCTCTGTGCAGCTGTTTTTGGTCATCGGAGCTCTGTATTCAGAAAATAATTTGTTTCTTCAGCCGAATTCAACTCTGTAAAAACAAATCTAGAAATAAATTCTGAGGATATTATTATCATAGAAGTGTGGCTAATGACCTGCAGATGCTCTATATGCTTAATTAGTTGGTATAAAATATATAATATATAAGAACTTAATAGGATTGCTCCGTGACTGGAAAAATGATCTTCATGTCTAGTGAATGGTGTAGGATCCGACTCATCATAGTCAGGCCAGGTTCTCTTCTATATGTTGTGTCTGGCCGGTGTTTTATGCCGGAGCCGGAAACTACTGATGATAATTTGTCCTTTCTGAGAGTAAGAAAGTTGGATTTCTACAGAGAAGAATGACTTGATGTTCCACTTTTTGTATTTATATTTATATTTATATATATATATATATATATATATATATATATATATATATATATATATATTTTTTTTTTTTAAACACAAAACGGTTAAACACAAGGAAAAGAAGCACAATATGAATAATGGCTTAGAAATTGTATCCATTTTGTGGTTACGATAAGGCTGCTATTGCTTTAGCTGAAATTCGTGGATTCTCCAGTATGAGGTTGTGCACAGGATCGACAATCTCCGAAACAAGAACCACTCTCGGTCATCCAGGACGTTCCTCATCATTGGTGCTGAAGTGTCCCGTTTTACATTTGGCAACCCCGTTCTTAAGGTACCGTCACACTAAGCGACATCGCTGCTGAGGCACGACTTTTGTGACGTAGCAGCGATGTTGCTAGCGATGTTGCTGTGTGTGACATCCAGCAAGAACCTGGCCCCTGCTGTGAGGTCGCCGGTTGTTGCTGAATGTCCTGGACCATTTTTTAGTTGTTGTTCTCTCGCTGTGAAGCACAGATCTCTGTGTGTGACAGCAACAGAGCAACAACTGAATGTGCAGTGAGCCGGCTTCTGCGGACGCTGGTAACCAATGTAAATATCGGGTAACCAAGAAGCCCTTTCCTTGGTTACCCGATATTTACCTTCGTTACCAGCGTCCGCCACTCTCACGCTGTCAGTGCCGGCTCCCTGTTCCCTGCACACATAGCCAGACTACATATCGGGTAATTAACCCGATGTGTACTCTGGCTAGGAGTGCAAAGAGCCAGCGCTAAGCGGTGTGCGCTGGTAACCAAGGTAAATATCGGGTTTGTTACCCGATATTTACCTTACTTACCATTGCAGCATCGCTTCCACGCGTCGCTGTTGGCTGGGGGCCGGTCACTGGTTGCTGGTGAGATCTGCCTGTGTGACAGCTCACCAGCAACCCGTGTAGCGACGCTCCAGCGATCCCTGCCAGGTCAGGTTGCTGGTGGGATCGATGGAGCATCGCTTAGTGTGACGGTACCTTTTAACTGTGGAATATGAAGGGCATTGATCCCCCAATGTCTGCGACATATCACCATGAATATCCTTTGTGGACTTTCCTTGCAGAAGCAAGAATTTTATCACTCCTCTGCTTTCAGTTGCTGTGAATATTGCATTCCCATTGCATTGCCATTTTGTTTTCCCGCGTGCGTAGAACACTGTTGACATAAGCAACAAACAAAAAATTTTGTAAACACATATTAGACACACAAGGCTTTCATGTGATATAACATTCGTTACCATAAAAACAAAAAATAAATCACAAAGCCAAAGACTTATCAGCAGCCCCTCGTAAGTGACACATCCCTGAAATCAGAGTCTCAGCCCCTGCATGATGCCCTCAAACTACATAGCAAAAATCTGCTGACCGATTCTCTTTTAAATTGCGTGCACGTTTTAATGAATTAGGCGGCGTGTATTCTATGAAGCCTGGTGTGGCACTACACCAATTTTGATGAAGTGTTAGGCACATGATGAATATTTCCATATGTATTTTTTTTTTTTTGTTTTTATGACTAAAGTGTTGGATGGCAACATACAGTATTTTATTTCTGACTTATGTTACAATAGATCACTTAATATTGATATTTAGGTTTTTGCTTCAAGCTTAAGCCCAACAATACAAATTAGACTGATGTTGGCTGAACCCACCAGTGGGATCGGTCAACACCCAAATGTGAATTGGTTGGTATCAGTGGGGGCAATGCTTTCTAACACTGATATCAGCATTTCTGGGGTCATCAAGGGTCCCAACAGTCAGACTCCCATGAGCAATATATAGTGGTGTATTCTGTGGCTAGGTTATTGAGGTTTTATGGTGAGATGACCTCTCAAGGTATAAAGTTCCTGGTATCTAGGAAATGAATCGCATAACATGCGGCATTCTGTTACTTACATCCGTTCTTCTATCCACTAGGTGTCTGTAGGATCAGTATCTGACTTGAGAACGGATGCCTATATTTCAGGAGATCCTTTCTGTCACACTGTGAACTGGAGAAAAGAAGCCAGGAAGGGCCGTGTTCTCGGGTGAGTGGCGATTCTAATTCAGGCCAAGTGTGATATTTTATTGATATAAGAATGGTCAAAATGATTGGTTAAAGGGGTTGTCCATTACTTTTATTTTAATGGCCTATCCTTAGGATTGGCCATCAATGTATGATTGGCCGGGGTCCGACACTCCGCACCCCCGCTGATCAGCTGTTCTCTACGACGGCAAGTGGCCGAAAATACTCTGTAGCTGCTTTCTTTTTTTTGATGGCAGCCGGGTACTGCTCATCCGCCATCTATTGATCTGACTAATAGGTGGATGTGCAGTACCCGGCTGTGGCCACTATCAGAAAACTGAGCAGCTCTGGAACTGAGCACTTCTGACTGCCGCCAGCACTGAGAACAGCTGGTTGGAGGGGTGCGGAGTGTCAGACCCCGGCTAATCAGACATTGATGACCTATCCTAAGGCTAGTCCATTAATGTAAAAGTAGGGGACAACCTATTTAATGGATCCTCCTGACATATAGAGAAGAGCATTGTGGCATACCGCTTATGACATGTAATAAATGCTGATATGTGAAGCAGATGTGTACTGTGACCTGCAGGCAGAGACTTGTGACCATTTATTATAGGGATCGGTGCTGGTCACAAGCTATTTTGGATTTTCCTCATTGGATTAAAGGTCTTGTTCAGTTGAGGTTGTTTTCCTTCTAGAGCAAAGATGAAATATAATATTGCGCCATATCTGCAAGACGAGATCCCGGGTATCGCCCAGTCGTAGTGTGACTGCCTACTAGGCACTTTGTATCCCTTATTCTGCGAACATTACATTACGTCCCACTTAAACAGTATGGGGTTCCCAGATTTTCACTACTTTCATGATTATTTGCTCATACCTCCTTCTTTGTGGTTCAGATTGTTTGTGTGGAGATTATTCTACAGCAATAGTTACTCCCATTTTAAAGGAGTTGCCCGACCTTATGATATTCTTAGATTTGGGTCATCTATTTCAGATTGATCGGGTCGGACGCTCTGTACCCCAGTGATTAGCTGTTTTCAACTTTGAAAGGATGTATACAGTGAACAGAGTTGAGACCGCATAGCACAGTCCAGTATGGTGACTAAAACTGCATGAGGATAAAGGTGGTGTCACACATAGCGACGCAGCAGCGGTCACGACCAGCGATCTGACCTTATCGGGATCGCTGCTGCGTCGTTACATGGTCGCTGGTGAATTGTCAAACAGGCAGATGCGACCAGTGACCAGCCCCCAGCCAGCAGCTCGCGTGGAAGCGTAAAAAGGTAAATATGTGACTTAGCAGCGACGTCGTTGTCGTCGTCGCTATGTGTGACACCACCTTTAGTTCACAATATCAGGTTGACAAAGGGAATCTGTCAGCAGGTTTTTGCTATGTAATCTGAAGGCTGCATGAGATCAAGGCTAAGACACTAATGTCACTTATTAGGACATGTGCTGTTGGTTCAATACAGTGTTTTATCAGCAGAAGATTAATAATATCTAACTAGGTGTGAGAAGCAACTCACTGTCACTATATAATGTACACAGAGAGCTGTGGTATGGGTGGGCTTAGCTTTCTGAGCTCTGCTACATGATACAAGTAAATACTCTCTGATTGTGTCACAACTTCTACACATAGTGAATTAAGTGATGCACCACTGGAATTAGGGTCTCTTTTCTTACATTATGCTGCTCTCCGATGAGGTAGCAAAATCCTGTTATCTTAAAAAGCAGTGGGAATGAGACAAAAAATCAAAAATGAAATACACATTGCTGGAACTGTAAGGCAGGCTTTGCACGTTGCGACATCGCAAGCCGATGCTGCGATGTCGCACGCGATAGTCCCCGCCCCTGTCGCAGGTACGATATCTTGTGATAGCTGGCTTAGCGATAATTATCGCTACGCCATCTTCACATGCACTCACCTGTTCCTGCGACCGTCGCTCTGGCCGGCGACCCGCCTCCTTCCTAAGGGGGCGGGTCGTGCGACGTCACACGGCAGGTGGCCAATGGCGGCGGAGGGGCGGAGATGAGCGGGACGTAAACATCCTGCCCGCCTCCTTCCTTCCGTATAGCCGCTGGCGGCAGGTAAGGAGATGTTCCTCGCTCCTGCGGCTTCATACACAGTGATGTGTGCTGCCACAGGAACGAGGAACAGCATCGTACCTGTCGCTGCACCGGCATTATGGAAATGTCGGAGCCTGCACCGATGATACGATAACGACGCTTTTGCGCTCGTTCATCGTATCATCTAGGATTTACACACTACGACATCGCAAGTGACGCCGGATGTGCGTCACTTTCGATTTGACCCCACCAACATCGCACCTGCGATGTCGTAGTGTGCAAAGCCGCCCTAAGATACTTCAACTCACTCACTTACTACTTCCCCCTTGATGAAGCTGTCCGGCTATGTGCTGAGAGCCACGAAACGTACGTCTGGGCCTCTTTTTCTACAGACTCTGGTAATGTTCCCTCACTGTTGGGGCTTTGTGGTCTCACTCATGCCTTCCTTTACATGGCTATAGACACTGGTGTTCTTTGAATCTTTCCCTGATCTCTCTAAAACTGCAACTTTGCATGTGCTATGACCAGGCAGGTTAATGGTAATTTTGCTGCTGCCACTGGGCATGATTTAAGATCTTGGATTCTTTATTATGTTGGGTAGGCTATATCTGTGAGTAGCACTACTATTTAAATGATTTACATCTGTCTTACCGGGTCTGTACCAGATAGTGTTTACCATTCCCATCCCTCTGTGTTATTTCTTCATGTATATTTTCATGCACTGTGCACTTTGAATCTATGAATAAATATTTTTCTAGATCAGTAATTATGCTCATTGTTCTTCTCTCGCTTATCATGGTAATGAATGCGCAGCGTCAGAGGATGGTCGTGCTCACCTCTCTGCTGCCATTGCATCATAGTCCTGGATTTCTGCTCAGTGCGCATGATCCTGGAGTTTGGGTCATGCGCACTACATGGGTTTGAAGCCAGGACGCATACACTTGGCTTCATAGTGCGCATGACCGGGATAATAATAATAAAGTTTATTTATATAGCGCCAACATATTCCGCAGCGCTTTACAATCAGGTGGGGGCTTGTATAGACAAAAACAAAATAGCACATAATTCAACAGCTACAGTAGGAATGAGGGCCCTGCTCGAAAGCTTACAATCTATGGGGAAGAAGGGGGACACAAAAGGTGAAGCACACTTGTAAATCTGGCCGGCCATTGTAATGCTAGTTAATTGGTTACATATAAAGATGAATGATCTTTTGGGTGCCCTTACGTGCTATTAGTTGTATGTCGGATTTGAGGACAGAAATAGGAGAGAGAAGGTTACGAGTAGCATTTAGAAGGTGGGACAGGGGAGAGTGAGGTTAGTAAGTTATTATGATAAGCTTGTCTGAAGAGATGTATTTTTAATGTACGCTTAAAAACTTGGGGGCTGGATATTAGTCGCATTCTTTGGGGTAGTGCATTCCAGAAAACTGGCGCGGCACGAGAAAAGTCTTGGTGACAGAGGTGTGATGTTCGTATTATGGAGGTTAGTCTAAGATCATTTGCGTAACAAAGGGGTTGGGTAGGATGATAGACAGCGATGAGGGATGAGATATATGGTGGTGCAGAGCTGTGGAGAGCTTTGTGGGTGAGGGATATGAGTTTGTATTGTATTCTGTAGCTGATAGGTAGCCAATGTAGTGACTGGTACAAGGTGGAGGCATCGGTGAAGCGGCTGGACAAGAATATGACCCTGGCTGCTGCATTCAAGATGGATTGGAGAGGGGAGAGTTTGGTCCGAGGGAGACCAAATCAAAAAAGAGTTGCAGTAATCCAGGCAGGAATGAATAAGAGCAACAGTAAGGGGTTTTGCAGTTTCGAAAGTAAGAAATGGTCGGATTCTGGAGATGGTTTTTGAGATGCAGGTGACATGTGCGAGTGAGTGACTGTATGTGGGGAATGAAGTTCCTGAGTTGGGATCATGCGCACGGAGTCAAAATCCAGGACTCGTATGCAATGGCAGCGGAAAGGTGAGAGCGACCATCCTCTGATGCTGTGGACTCATTAGCATGATAACACACCAAGGGTAGTAATATCCTGGCGACTAGTCCAAGGCCTCATTAGCATATCATAAAGGATTTTTAGAAATACTTTTTCTAAATATCTCTTTATCTATGCTACTCGATACAGGGACGGTTAGGCAGGAATTAGCAATATGCAGCCAGAACTGCTCGTGGTTCTGGGTACTTATTGGACCTGACATGTTCCCTTAAAGCTGCATCTCCGCTTTCCGTGTTTCACAAAAAATATTTTATCTGTCCTAAGACTGTTCCCGTAAGTTATATTTTTAGAAGCCACGAGCCACGCAGATGTGATCTAACCTACTTCTGGACTTTAAAGAGAGTCTGTTACCGCAGGCAGGAGTTTCTGTACAGATGTGAAACCTTCCCCTCCCTGTGCGTTATGTGCTGACGTTAATTCACATACATAGTGTATCCTCTGTATTATTTATGCCATATATTAATTTAGGAGCTTATTAATTAAAGAATTATAAACTGCTTTTGAAATGGACCTAAAGGGTTTTTTTCCCACACATTTTTGGGTGGTCGCTTAATTCTCTATATATTTCTGTATTATGTATCCTCTTGTAATATACCTGCACTTTTTAGAAATAAGAAATATATGGATGGCAAAAGTTGAGCCATGATGGAAATGTAACTCTTTCAGCACCGTTGCCTGTGTCATCACACGGTCTGCCTCTCGCCATTGACTTCCTCTACCCACAACTTGTTGCTACAGTTTCATTTGTGTCTGTAACAAATATGTTCTTTGTCTCTCCCATTCTACTTTACATTCTGACCACGTCCATCCACAAAGAAAACAGTGGCATATTTTCAAAGATCTTGATCTTGACTGTACACACAAAAATAAACCCATGGCTTGTCATTAATTTGTGATTGGACGTGAGTTTGATCATGGCCTAAATCAGATAAGAGCCAAACCTATGATAGGAGACAATCTCAGGTACTATTATAAGATCGACAGAAATTGTCAAACGTCTTGCCTTGTCCTAGATTAGAAAATGAATCCGTGCTATGAAAGTGATCATTGTAAAATATCACTGTGTATGCATGTATTTGTGTGTGTATGTATGTATCTATATATGTGTGTGTGTATATATATATGTGTGTGTGTGTGTGTGTGTATATATATATATATATATATATATATATATATATATATGTATGTATGTATGTATGTATATGTATATGTGTATATATATATATATATATATATATATATATATATATATATATATATATATATATATATATATATATATATATATATATATATATATAACCACCAGAACCCCAACCATTCCAGACATATACACTTTAGAGGACTGACCACCATTTCATGACCTGTCCAGCTCTTCTGATCGTGATGTTACCAAAGGTCCTCAAGCAGTCTCCAAATTGGAGGCTACACTCAATATAATCAGTTTAGCTCCTGCTGTAGATGCTGGGGGTCCCCCAATGTAGTTGGAGCCCAGGGCAGCTGCCCACTTTTCCCCACCCTAACACCGACCCTGCAAGAGCAATATATGGGCTCTGCAGTTCTGTCTGAGTGTAGCTGCAGGCTTATGTGGTTGGTGGTATAGTGGGCCCCTTACCTCTTGGGCACCTGTGTGGCTGCACTAAGGAAATATCTAGACCTGGTGGACCTGTCAGTAGACTTCAACATACAAACTTCATACATGAAAGGAGTTGTCTCACCATTTTATATGTGAAAAATTGCAAACTGTAACAGAACGCAAGGTTGTAAAAGAGGGATTTTTTTAGTTCTATTGTTTACCTTTTGTTGCCTTACAGTGGTGGCCTGTAACCATCAGCAATGGCTGGTCTCCTAGGAAAGAAGCTTGTAAGCCTTCCTATAAAGCTTGTAAGCACTTCTCTGCAATCGGCCAGATCACTAGATGCAACTAGTTTTAGTATCTCTGCGCACCGCCAATGCTGCAAAGGCAAAGCTGCTTTTATTTTCAAATGTACAAAGGCTCAACTGCCTCTAAAGGCTCTAATTCTTATTAAAAGTGTCAACTCCATTTTTACTCCCTAACCTGATTGACAGCTCCACAGTGCCCCTCCTGCTGCAGAGAGCTCACACTGCTCAGTACAAGCTGCAGCTGTCTTCAGGCTAGGTGGGCAAAGACTGAATATGCTTGGACTCGTGCGTTCTCTAACTGTATTCCTGGACTCAGAAAATGCTTGTTTTAATATAAAGGTTATACAGCAGTTCTGACACCAGCCTCATCAGGTCCAAGAGACCTATTCAATAATGTCTGCAGGTTGTATTGCGGAACTTTCAGACATGTGCGTTTTACATCGACGCCTGCTATGAGAAGCTTGGGTTCAGCAGGAGTTGGTGAATGGTACATTGTAAAAAGTTCAGTAATTTCCAAAATCATGTTTCAGCAGGCTCAGGAAAAAAGTTTTATGTTTTGCCGAACCCTTTTCTGAAAAAGTCTATTAAGTCAGCATTTAGTTTTATAACGTTGCTTCTGTTACATATTCCGAGTGTTGATAATTACAGCACAATCTGTTCTTTGTGAAGTCGAATGCAGCACAGAACTATTAACATGAAGGTCTGTGAGGGTGAAAACATTTGTTTTCTTGCTGAAGGCGCCTGGTGGACGTCTGTGCGGAGTCAGGCGCTGGGACATTATGTGAGCCTATTTGTATATGTGCGAGTCTACAGGCCATTCATAACCCTTTTTCATTGGGACCAGTAAAATAGCAAATCATTGATTATTTGGGGAGTTGTTTGCTTATGTCCAATCATCTCTCCATTTATACTGTCCGTAATGATGATAAAAGGAGCATTTACACCGCATGACTGTGCAGTGTAGAAACAGCTGCTGATCACTTAGCAACTCGTTCGTTGGGTGAAATAGTCTTTTGGTTTGTCCCGAAGGGCATTGTTCTCTGTAGCAGAGAGACCTGTGTAAATAAACCTACCGATATCTATGGCAGCCCATCAAACTAATCATCCATTATGCATCTGAAGCATGGTCTGCCTCTAACCAGGCTTTTAAACCGCAAACAAATGCACTTGGCAACTTGTTCGTTGGGTGAAATGACTTTTTGGTTTGTCCCAAAGAGCATTGTTCTCTGCATCAGTGTGTCTAGTGTAAATAAGCCAACTAATACCATTGGCAGCCCAATAAACTAATCATCAGTTGTGCATCTCAATCATGGTCTGCCTCCAACCAGGCTATTAAATCGCAAACAAGTGGCTGATCAGCGCTTGTTTAGTCCTGACGGTCAGCTGCTGTAAAACAGACCTTGAGGATCTGCCTATAGATCCGCAAAGTTTTGGCACACATGCCTTTGACCGTGTTGTGCCATTGACCGTGACTTGGACTCCTTTGCCCGTTTTAGTTCTTAGGTGGACTAAGATTTAAGCTTTTTGGACATATCTGACATGTAACTAAAGTGTTCATCTTTTGACCCTATGCATCCTTTTACTCTTGTGACTCCTTGGATCAACTAAAATGGAGGTCAACCCCAAGATACCAAACCAAGAGGAGCTGTGTCTGTTTTAAAAAAAAGTTCCACAGCATCAAAATCCCATTTATGTTCTCCTTTGGAGATGTCTGACATGTAATTAGTGGGGTCATCTCATGACCCCACATAGGCCTTTCTCAAGCTGTGCTCTGTGCGTTGGTCTCCTTTTTGATTTTTTTTGGGGTGGACTAAGGTGGAGCTCATCCCCAAGCTTAGATGCCATCCTTGAAACTGATGTACACAACACCAGAACTATCTGTACGAAACATTAGTTAGTTGCCCAAAATAAAGTGGTTATTCCATGAAGATTACCCCTTCTCAAGTAGGAGATCAACATAGGTCTTATGAGCACTAAATCTTTTTGACCCGAACCATCTCAGCTAGCTGTGATACCAGTACCTGAAGTCATTTTTTACAAATGACCTTAGTCCTCATGTATATTCAGTGTAGTCTGATCTTTTCTGTAGTCACCTTTAGAAACCTCGACGATAAAGAAACAAGACAGAAGAAGAATCAACGCCTTTTAAAATGTGGTGTTGGAGTTGGATGTTATCAATACCATGGATGGCAAGAAGAGGAAACCAATTTTGGAACAATTCAAAGCAGATATGTCACTCGAAGCAAGAATCACCAAACTACGACTTGTCTACTTTGGACGCATCATACGAAGAGAGCAATCACTAGAGAAGGACATCATGGTTGGAGAAATAGAAGGAGCAAGGCGAAGAGGAAGACCCAACAACCCGATGGCTTGATACAATCAAGAAAACGGTGGAGAATATCCCGATGGACCTATCTAGGCTGCACACGATCGATCTTCCTACAGAGAGTTAACCCATCAAGTCGCCATGGCTTGAGATCAAGCTGAAAGCCGTTAAAAGAAAGCAAGAACATGGTAGATTGTGCTCAGATTTGTACGTTCTAGCTTTGTATTATGGAAATAATTAGTTCTTTGTCTCTTCTTTACTACACTTGTCCTACATTTCTCCAGTTCACTTCTCTAGGTTTCCAGGTTTTGGACGTCTATCAGGTGCCCAGTAGAGCGTATCTGATAAAGATGTTGCGGTGAGCTAGCCCTGCTGAATTTCTAATGCGTACTGAGACCTCTTGTTAACCCCTTTAAGACTTCTCAGAATAATTTCTGCCCTTTTTAGAATCAATATTTACTTCTGGAGTGTAATATGTTAGAACCTTCTGTCCTAAGACATTAGTGCATTGCTGTAAGTAGCACAGATCGGGGACGAGTGTCCTTTTTACAGATGACTTGCAGTAATTTTTACTTTCCAGGTCTCTGTAGAAATGATGATTCGCCTCTAAGCTCGTCTCTTAGGGCACATTCCACTGTAATGAAATCTCCATTTGAGCAGGTTTATGTATAATTTACGAGGACGGAGGAGCCACACATAAGTCTTGTTAGTAGAAAACAAAAGAATCTGTAATAAACCGTAAAATATTTAGAGACTGAGTTATAATAATCACACGCTTCATCTTCCATGGGTAAGAAGAGCACAAATGATGGTTCGAAGTAAGGTTTATTTACCAATGGAAATCCACACTTGGGGTGATGCGCACATTTGGCACGCTCCCTCGCTAGGTTCATTGCTTGACTTTTTGGCATTGTTGTAAGTCGTCCTATTACTCGATGCCCAGTTTCATCGAAGCAGACATGTGGCAGCCAGTATGTGCCATTATGATCAGAGCGCCTATCAGGTTTTCTGCTGTCTTTCAGGTGTTGTCCGTTTCTCTTTTCAATGTCGTCTCTGGTTGCTGCTGCTTAGAAAAGAGACAAAAGAAACGGGCATTGATTTCTGCAGCCGGTGTTTTCCGAGCTCTGCTGTGTCTGCAGTGTTCAGCTCGAGTATTCATCATCCTTCCAGTCACTAACTCAATAACAATATTCGCTCTTTTGGTTGATCTACTGCTGTTGAGGAACAGGTTTGTGGCTTGCGGATATAAAGGGGTATTTTGAACTCCCTTTCATGGGACAGAATGGAAAAATCCCTAGACACAAGTTAACGGGGAATTCACGTTTTGGAAAAACCCTCTCTTCTGGCAAATTTTCTTTAAAGAGGTTGTCCACTACTTTTACATTGATGACCTATCCTAAGGATAGTATATCAATGTCTGATCGGCCGTGCTCCGACACCCCGGACTCCCGCCGATCAGCTGTTGTCTGTGCCGGCAGCAGGTGGCTGGAAATGCTCAATTACGGAGCTGCTCCGTCTTCTGATGGCGACCACGGCCAGGTACCGCACATTCGCCTCCCAATCATATCAATAGGAGGTGGATGTGCAGTACTCGACCGCGACCACTATCAAAAGATGGAGCAGCTCCGGAACTGTTACCGCCGCCGGGACCGAGTACAGCTGTTCGGCGGAGGTATGGGTAGTCGAACCCCGGCCGATCAGACATTGATGACCCATCCTAAGGATAGGCCATCAATGTCAAAGTAGTGGACAAGCCCTTTAGAATATACAAACAGTGCTTTACTCATCCTCCCCGGGTCACGTGATATGTCTTCATTGGTGATCCTGATGACTGTTATTGTCTGCACGGCTGCTGTCACGTTGACAGCGCTGCAGCCAGTCACCAATGGCTCTGCCTGATTTGACTGCATGAGTTTCTGAACTCAATCATTGGCTGCAGCGCTGTCATCAGCAATAAAGACAATAACAGTCGCCAAGAAAAGCGGAGGAGACTCCACCCTGGACCCAGGAAGGGTGAGAGAGAGCAGGTTTTTTTGTTTATTATATTTGGTAACTTTACAACAAATGACTCTTCTTACTCCAGTCTTAAATTCTTTTCCAGTGGAGTAAAATGTGCCAAATATATTTTAAGTCAATTTGTAGATCAGAATAGTGATGGCCTTCCCTACGTACCAGGTCATTGGGCGTCCAATTGCTGCAACCACCTTCAATCAGCTGTATGAGGGCCTTGTGGCACTCGTGGGGGTGCTGCAGTGTTATCAGTGACTACTCTGCTTCCTCTACCTGCACGCCGTCTACTTTGTTGGTTGCAGTATTGTCCTAAAGACTTTAATGGACTTATGCTACAATACCCTGCACTGTTAACTAATACGCATGCTGGTAGGTGGAACCATGTAAATATTGACGACGCTGCAGTGCTTCCATGGCCAAAAGAAATGGCACAAAGCCCCAAATATATTTTCATTTGTGGGCAAATTATGAACGGTTTGCACCATTTTTGTAATTCACATATAAGTGACCGTCAGCTATTTGCTAGTTGTCTTGCTGTGTTTATTACTAGGGATGATCGAATACCTCAAATATTCGGCTACTCCCATATTCGACGAATAGGTCGCCACTTTTCGACTATTTGCGAATATTCGATGCACAATGTAAGTCTATGGGAAACCCGAATAGCAACTATTCGGACTTCCCATAGACTTACATTGCGCATCGAATATTCGCATAGCGGCGACCTATTCGTCAAATATTCGCGAAGCCGAATATTTGTGATATTCGATCATCCCTATTACCACATTGGCCTATTTTCTTATATTGTGCACTACATGGCACAGTGCAATTTAGATATCTGGAGCTTTCCTGGAGTCCCCTGTATACTAGGTACCTCAGTGCTGGACACAGACAGAAATGGCCCCCTGTGAAAGAAGAATATTGGGGCCCTATTGCCCCCTGATTTGGAGGTGGCAATAGACCAACGTACCTCTTGGGTCCCTGTGAGGCTCACAGGTTGCACCAATGGTATGTCCGCCCCTGATGTACCTGAATTAGGGTGGTGTAGTAAGGGCGTACTCTCAAGGATTAGAATACGACTTCGCCTTTTGTTTAGTTAAACTCTTGACATATTGGTTTGTGCGGTGGATAATATATGTACATCACAAGCCCATTTCCTCTGGGCATCACCACTAATAACCAGTTATGCTGACCCAATTTGTAGAACCACTCGTTGGCTTTGACCCCCTGGCCCTGGGCCTAGGAGGTTGCATTACGCTTTGTGTATGTATTTTTGTACTCGTACTCAGTTTTCTGCTTTTGTAGACCCACAACTTCTGTCTCTGCACATTGTATGTTGCTCGCCGTGTCCGTCCAGTCTCGCTTCACCTTCGATGTGTATTGTTGATGGTACAGCAATGATTCTTCACTCGCTCGGGCAGCCATGTCTTCACAGAGGGGTTCCCCAACCCCCTTGGCACATTTTTACGCATTCTGCCCTTTTCTCAACCAGGTAGTTTTCAGGCCTGAATCTGTGCCAAGGTTTAATGTTTATAAATTGGCTAAAGCGATGAGATTTAAGCAGCAACATTAGTCTAGTGAAGTGTAATGAGATAATGTCAGTGAAACAGATCACGTCTGCTCGGCAGATGGTCCATGTCTGTATGTAACATAATGAGACTGAAAGCCATTATATATTTATTTGTAAGGGGCGGTGGGGGGTGACTGACAGGAGATCAGGAGCCCATGTCAAAGGTTTAGTAGGACAGGGAGAAATTGCCGAGTTCTGGCATTAAACTGTCAGAATGATGTCTGCAACGTTTCCATCTCTATCGCGGAAAGCCGCTGAGTCTGTATGTTGATGTTCAGTTCCGTATGTGGACTCCTTTCCAAATATAAATTTTTGGTATTTAATTAAAGGGGGTGTCCAATGTACAGTTATTTGATCAGATGTTTCAGACACGTGATTTTGTGGCACTTACACGTTATAATGATGCCTTCATGCCAGACTGCACTGTTCACCAGTGATGGAGGAGCAGGTGACCACTCCGGTCAATCAGCTTCCTCTAATTGAAAAAAACTCCACATGGGAAAGCTGCTTTTCTATTGGAGGAGGCTGGTGGGTGGGTCTAGTCACATGCTCCTCCATCAGTGGCCATGACAGGAGAGCTGTGCAGTCTGTGAGGAAGACTATACTGACAAGAAGACAGCACTTTACAAAGGAGGAGATCGGCACTGCGCCTGTAACAGCTGTACATTAATTAGAAACATAACACCATGTGCCTAATATATTTGCTAAACTGAAGATAAAGTGGACAAACCCCTTAAAGGGGTGGTCCGAAACACAAAATTAATTTTCATCTTCATTCCCTATCTATTTAATGCTGTAATCTAATCTATTTTCGAATATACTGTCGCGGGCGGAGGAGGGGACGCCGCGCTCTCCCACTGCTCGGGTCCGGCTGCTGCGGCCTGCTGCTGCTCGGTGGCTCGAGCGATGGGCCGGATCCCGGGGACTCGAGCGGCGCTCCTCGCCCGTGAGTGAAAGGGGATTGGGATTTGGGATAGTTTATTGTCCGTGACGCCACCCACGGTTGTGGTGATTAAGTGGACACCACCGCTGCTCTGTCTGGGGAGCCCGGGAGTGATGGTACGGAGCAGCCAGTTGTTGATTTGCCCCTCCGTGGGTAGGGGTTTTGGTGATCCCGGGGCCCAGTGATGGGGTTTGTATGGTGGACAGGCGGGTATGGGGCCTGTGGAGGTGCAGGGGCAGCGCTGTGCCGCACGGCACGGAGGTACTCACTCAGCCAGTAAACACGACACAGTTCTCGGTAAACAAACGGCTGGTTGGACGGGTCCCTCGGACGGTTACGGTGCTGCAGTTCCCTGCAGTTAGCGGTGACGGTCTCTTCCCTGCACCTATGTAAAGTCCTTTTGGTAGCGATGGGTTCCCACCGGTTACCCACTCCTCGGCTTCAAGCTGGGCCGAAGGAGCTCTACTCTTGCCCGCAGGCGCTGGCCCTGGGAAACTGGTGCTTTGGCGGTGGCAGTGTCTCCCCTTAACGGTCGGGCTGTTGCCTTCAATCGGGACTTGGTTGTTGGGAGACAGACGTCCCCTTCACTGACGGATTTGGCAACTTATGGCGACTCCTAGCCTTGCCGGGATCCGAAAGGCCCCTGCCCTGGTGCTGACTGTTCTTCGTATACTGCTCCAGTACCGCCGAGTCACCACCCGTCCGCGGTCCTTCCAGCAACCTCCGAGCAGTCCCCCTGCAGACTATCACCGCCGTCTGCTGACCTTGCTGTCTCAGTCCGGGGCACACACCCGGACCAACTTCAGGCTTTACAAACTGTTTCTTTTCACTTTACTTCAGCTTCTCTCCTAAGCTCCTCTACCACTTCACTTCCTTCTGCTTTCACTTCCCTCACTGTTCTGCCTGGTTTTCCCGCCTCCAGGGCTGTGAACTCCTCGGTGGGCGGAGCCAACCGCCTGGCCCACCCCCTGGTGTGGACATCAGCCCCTGGAGGAAGGCAACAAGGATTTTGGGTTAGCTTGGTGTACCTGCAGGGAATGTGGGGGTGCATGTGATGTTGTGACCTGTGACCCCTGGCTTGCCCAGGGCGTCACATTCCCCCTTAGCAAAACGCAGATCGTCCTCGGGCTGCCCGTCCAACACCGGTTTTATTTTCCTTTTGTTTTTCTGAAAAGATAAGAAAACGGTAACATATTTACAAGTTATGACATCATCCCACATCGGGAGGCACATTTCTTAAACGGTTTCAAACGGTGTACGGTTACGGTTTCCGCTCTCTCCCACCCAAGCAACCTGGCCCTGATGCTGCCCCTAAAGCCCAGGCAGCACCCCTTGACCCCAGTCCAGCACAAGTTACCCGAGCGGGATCTGTCCTTCCCCTCCAGAGGGTAGCCACCGGTTCCTGTGGTGGCTGGGCCCCAGCCTGCTCTGCTGTGGGCCCTCCCTCCAACCTGCCTCTCCGGAGGCGGCAATTGCAGAAACGGTAACGGTAACACAACTTATTTACAAGCCACTTAACGTTTGTGGTTGCCCTGCAAGTTCACGGGCTTGTCCATGAGCAGTTCCTCATGCAAACTCTTTTCAAATGGTCCCCACGGGGACAACGGTGCCGGCCACGGCTGGTTGCAAATCACGGTAAATCAGATGACTGTTCGGTTCCATTTACTTATCATCATTTTAAACTTTCAAACAAACACACTGGTGGTCCCAACGGGGACTGTGAAACGGTGCTCCGCTGCCTTACTCAGATTCTTCTGCTGAGGCGGACCCATCCTCTGCCACCAGCATATAAAACATGCACTGACATGCCTGCTGTGACAGGGGTACCCGGTACCCATTTCCACCGGTACGCGGGGTATGGAAAACCACGGGGTCTCCTACATAGCGGGAATGCTCACTTGCCTCTTCAAACTCAGCAGCGGACCCGGGGCTGGGGCCGGAGTCATCATCTCTTGTTCCTGCACCAGGCGGGTTACCGCCAGCTGCCGCAGCCTCCTGGCCTCCAGCATCCAGCACATCAGATCCCTCTGCAGCAGCACGGGGCAGCAGGTCAGGCGAGTTTACACTGAGGCGCCCCAGAAGTAACGGCAAGGATGATGCATAGGTCGAGACTAGGCTGGGCCCCTCAGCCGCAGCGGCCGGTCCTGGTAGGACATAGGGACGTGGGTCACCAGTCGGTTCTGCTACATCCGTTCCCCCTCCGTACATCGGGGCAGGTGCAATCAGCATCTCCACCTCGTTGGTCCACTGCTCCATCATCCTGAAGATCTGATCCTGCTGACGTTGTTGGAATTGAATCACCCGGGCTTTCATCCATGCCACGGTCCCGGGCTCGGGGTCTGGCACAATCACTGCCGGGGCTTCTGGCACATTTTCATTACAGGGCCGCGGTTCCAGCGGTTCCCCCGGGAACGATTCGGGAACGTCCTGAGTGTCTGCAGCCGGTTGGTCCGCCGGGGCGGATTGGCAGGGTATCGCTACCAGTTGGGCAGGTAGCGGGCCTAGTGGTGGGATGGCAGCAGCTAACGCGGGTAGCGGGGCGAGAGGCAGGGTGAGCGGAGGCAGACCGGGCCCCTCAGCTTCAATGGCCGATCCCTCGGGAATACAGTGGCGTGGGTCTCTTACCCGCTCCTCCAAATCCTCTTCCACCTCGCGTCTCCGCATAGCTGCCACCACGTCCGCCATGTCGGTCTCCCACTCCTCCAGGAGGAGTTATATGTGGGCCTGCAGACGGTTACTCAGCGGGACGGTCCGGTCCCTCAACCACGTCGCCGTGCCGGGCGCGGGGGCTTCCTCGTTGGGTGTTGGGTTATACATCTTGGCAATCGTGCCTTCCAGGAACCCGGTATTGCTGCAGAGTCCTGGCGTCTCTGCTTTTATAGCCGCGCTCACATGCAGCTAGCCACCATTCCGTCTCCTTCAGCCTCTGTCCGGCCCCTCCTCTATGGGGGCGGGGTTTTGGCCTTCGCGCCTCTGCTACTCGAGAAGACGCTCGAGCGGGAACTTTTCGCGCCAAAGATGGCGACTTCTGAAATTTTCCGGCCGGATACCTCCAGCGGTCACAAGGCGCACCTCTACCCAACGGCAGAGCGGTAAGATCCTGTTCGTGACGCCAAGTTGTCGCGGGCGGAGGAGGGGACGCCGCGCTCTCCCACTGCTCGGGTCCGGCTGCCGCGGCTGCTGCGGCCTGCTGCTGCTCGGTGGCTCGAGCGATGGGCCGGATCCCGGGGACTCGAGCGGCGCTCCTCGCCCATGAGTGAAAGGGGATTGGGATTTGGGATAGTTTATTGTCCGTGACGCCACCCACGGTTGTGGTGATTAAGTGGACACCACCGCTGCTCTGTCTGGGGAGCCCGGGAGTGATGGTACGGAGCAGCCAGTTGTTGATTTGCCTCTCCATGGGTAGGAGTTTTGGTGATCCCGGGGCCCAGTGATGGGGTTGGTATGGTGGACAGGCGGGTATGGGCCCTGTGGAGGTGCAGGGGCGCAGGGGCAGCGCTGTGCCGCACGGCACGGAGGTACTCACTCAGCCAGTAAACACGACACAGTTCTCGGTAAACAAACGGCTGGTTGGACGGGTCCCTCAGATGGTTACGGTGCTGCGGTTCCCTGCAGTTAGCGGTGACGGTCTCTTCCCTGCACCTATGTAAAGTCCTTTTGGTAGCGATGGGTTCCCACCGGTTACCCACTCCTCGGCTTCAAGCTGGGCCGAAGGAGCTCTACTCTTGCCCGCAGGCGCTGGCCCTGGGAAACTGGTGCCCTGGTGGTGTCTCCCCTTAACGGTCGGGCTGTTGCCTTCAATCGGGACTTGGTTGTTGGGAGACAGACGTCCCCTTCACTGACTGATTTGGCAACTTATGGCGACTCCTAGCCTTGCCGGGATCCGAAAGGCCCCTGCCCTGGTGCTGACTGTTCTTCGTATACTGCTCCAGTACCGCCGGGTCACCCACCCGTCCGCGGTCCTTCCAGCAACCTCCGAGCAGTCCCCCTGCAGACTATCACCGCCGTCTGCTGACCTTGCTGTCTCAGTCCGGGGCACACACCCGGACCAACTTCAGGCTTTACAAACTGTTTCTTTTCACTTTACTTCAGCTTCTCTCCTAATCTCCTCTACCACTTCACTTCCTTCTGCTTTCACTTCCCTCACTGTTCTGCCTGGTTTTCCCGCCTCCAGGGCTGTGAACTCCTCGGTGGGCGGAGCCAACCGCCTGGCCCACCCCCTGGTGTGGACATCCGCCCCTGGAGGAAGGCAACAAGGATTTTGGGTTAGCTTGGTGTACCTGCAGGGAATGTGGGGGTGCATGTGATGTTGTGACCTGTGACCCCTGGCTTGCCCAGGGCGTCACAATACTATAATTAAAAATTCCTTATCCTTCCCTCGCTATCCAACAATACCGGCTCTGATCGAAAGTAACAAGCTGGCGGGAAAACGTACTGCAAGTTGTAAGAATATCTGGCGTGCAGAGACCAACGCTGCCCCCGCATGTGACATCACATTTGTGGGCAGCGCTGGTCTCTACAAGGGATGTCCCTTGCGGGGGCAGCATTGGTCTCTGCACACTGGGTAGTCTTACATTGCACCCTTCTGCCAATTTGTTACTTCTTTTTTTTTTTTTTAATCCAATTAGTTTTTATTGAAAACACGGCAGATACAAAATCATACATGGTAAATTAAGAGAACATTTGTCAACTGTCCGCACATGAGGGCTCCATACATTAGTATACTCCAAGACAATCCGGTTCCAATTTGTTACTTCTGATCAGAGCCGGCACGGAGTGCACTGTCACTGTGCATGTTGCACTGTCACTGTGCATGTTGCACTGTCACTGTGCATGTTGCACTGTCACTGTGCATGTTGCACTGTCACTGTGCATGTTGCACTGTGACAATCTACTGTAGACAGGAGGAGCAGAAGGAGGTATTACTGCGCTGCCCATGACAGGAAAAATACAAAACAAATTTGTATAATAAAAAGTGATTTTATTTCTACGCGTTTCAGGAGTCTGAGCCCCCTTCTTTTGAAAAGGAATCACTCTGATGCACATCAAAAAGTTTTTAAAAGAAGCTTGTAAAATGTGTTTTGTAAGACAAATTTTTACAATTGTTCATAAATGTATACAATAACCTATATTTAAAGCAGCACTCCAGGGGGTTTTTTTGTTGATTTTTTCAGTGCTTTAAATCTAAGGCCCCAGTATTATATTTACCTTATGGCATTTTCATCCTTTTTCTGAGTCGCTCTGGTCTCGTGGCGCCATCTTGTGCCCTTAACTTCTGACTAGCCAGAAGTAACATCACGAGTAAAGAAGATAGACCCCGAGCTGTAAAATTTTGGGGTTCTACCGAACATGGACTTTAAAAGGAAAAAAAAAAAATCAGTGTCCGAGTTTAGAGTTCAGCTGCTGTATGTATGGTAACCACTTGAGAGAACATCGCTGTGCTCTGGGTACTCTTGGTGCTGGGCCCAGTGTGAGCTGCAGCTCTGAATGACTCACTGGGGGTAAAAATGTTTTCGGTTGTAGTGTGTACAAGAAAAACAACCCAGCCCTCCCTTCCCTGGAAGTGTTCCATTTATGGCTAGTTGCATATCGGCTGCGAACTCAGACTTCCATGGATGCACTCCTCTCTAGTCATGAGCCCTCAATACAAGTCTATGAGAGCCAGAATGAGGCTCTCATAGACTTGTATTGAGTTGTGATCATGAAACACTGGAGCTGTCGGCAAGTCACTAATTGACGAGCCCATGAGGTGTGGCGGCCATAGAAGGTGAAGGCATCTGAGGGTGAGAATGACAGGGGTCAGGGATCTTAGGTTTAAGCACTAATCCAGAGGTAAAGTAGTGATCATGGAGGCAGACATTTACAAGTGGTTCTTTGTTAATAAATAAATTACAAAGCACTATAGTCAGAGCTGTAAAGGGTTGGTAAGACCGCTCCTTTATTCAAAGGGAACCTGTCACGTTGTCCATGCAGCTGATTTGTGAACAGCAGGGTATAAGGAAAGACAAGCTGAGTGGAATTATATATGGTTTGGTGGGAAAATATTCAGTATAAGGGTACCGTCACACTTTAGTGACACTCCAGTGATCCCACCAGTGATCGGACCTGGTCAGGATCGCTGGTGCGTCGCTACATGGTCGCTGGTGAGCTGTCAATTAGGCAGATCTCACCAGTGACCAGCCCCCAGCCAGCAGCGACGCGTGGAAGCGATGCTGCGCTTGGTAACTAAGGTAAATATCGGGTAACCAAGCGCTCACTGCTTAGCGCTGGCTCCCTGCACTCCTAGCCAGAGTACACATCGGGTTAATAAGCAAACCGCTTTGCTTATTTACCCCATGTGTACTCCGGCTATTTGTGCAGGGAGCAGGGAGCCGGCACTGGCAGCCTGAGAGCGGCGGACGCTAGTAACCAAGGTAAATATCGGGTAACCAAGCAAATCACTTCCCTTGGTTACCCGATATTTACCTTGGTTACAGCTTACCGCAGGCTGCCAGATGCCGGCTCCTGCTGTCTGCACATTCAGATCGTTGCTCTCTCGCTGTCACACACAGCGATGTGTGCTTATCAGCGGGAGAGCAACGGCCAAAAAAATGAACCAGCACTGTGTGTAACAAGCAGCGATCTCACAGCAGGGGTCAGATCGCTGCTCAGTGTCACACACAGCGAGATCGCTGATTAGGTCACTGCTGCGTCACAAAAACCGTGACTCAGCAGCGATCTCGCTATGTGAGAAGTATCCCTAAGGCCCTGTGCGCACACTGCGTTTTTACCCGTGTTTTTTTTTTATTTTTGTTTTTGTTTTTTTTTGCGTTTTTACTTCAGAATTTCCTTGAGAAAATGGTTGTAACCTTTCTGCAGACATTTCCCAGCAAAACCTATGGAAAAAAAATTAGCTGTGCACACACTGCGTTTTTTTTTCTCAAGAACATTCTTTCTGCAGAATTTCTTGAGAAAAGAATGATCATGTCACTTCTTTTCTGCAGGTACCTGCGTTTTTTGCCATAGATAATGATAAAAAAAACGCAGGGACCAACCTGCGGAAAAAAACACATCAAAAACGTGGTAAAAACGCATGCATTTTTGGTGCGTTATTGGTGTGTTTTTTGATCACAAGTGCGCTAATCTTTCAGACTCAAATGTCTTGAGAAAAATCCTTTTTCTAGTGCGCACAGGGCCTTACTTGTATTTTATTCATTGAAAGCCCTACTGTGTTGTATGCATGAGTCCAGTGGGCGGGCCTACTAGTGATTGACAGCTATCTTTGCATGCGCACTCATACAGGGAAGATTGTCATTCACTGATTATGACCGCCCACTGGGCTCATTTGTATACAAACACCAGGGATTTCAATGATTAAAATGTAAGTTTTACTGAACTTTTGACCACAACAATGTACATCAATCTGATCAGCTCCACCACATGATCAGATTCCATATTCATTATGACATGTTCCCTGTAATTGGGGCAGTGTTAAAATTGTGGACACCGCATTGTATAGCGAATAAATAGATCCAAATAGACCATGTTCTTCGGTATGAGGGAGGGTCAAACTCCCATCAGTTCCTCTAATCAACATGTCGCCGATGCTCTGCTAGAATTGCTTGGAAGAGTAGGTCTGCGTTTGCATGTGATTTGGTTATAATTAGGCACAGACAACATTTTACCTCAAGGAGAACATTTTTGCAATAGTTGTACTATGGCATTATGTTAAGTAAAAATTTATAACCCTGAACAGGTATTCTAGCTATCAGCTATATATGTATAATATAAACACTTTGTGGCGGCAACCAGGTGAGAAGCACAAACACAAGTGTGCCTCTCCTACAGTCAAGCATTTTGGAGGGAGTGTCATGGTTTGGGGCTGCATAAGTCTTGCCGGCTGTGGTGAGCTATAGTTCATTAAGAGAACCATGAATGCCAACATGTACTATGACATACTGAAGCAGAGCATGATCCCCTCCCTTCGGAAACTGGGCCACACGGCAGTATTCCTACATAATAATGACCCCAAACACAATCCAAGACGACCACTGCCTTTCTAAAGAAACTGACGATAGAGGTCCTGGACTGGCCGGGCATGTCTCCAGACCTAAACCTTAATGAGCATCTGTGGGGTCTCCTCAAATGGAAGGTGGAGGAGCGCAAGGCCTGTAACATCCACCAGCTCCGTGATGTAAGGCAATGCTTGAAAATAATGCTGACCAAAGAAAATATGCATTAATATATAAGGATGTACTCACTTTTGTTGGCAGCGGTTTTGATATTAATGGCTGTGTGAGGAAACCCCAAATTTACACTGTTATACAAGCTGTACACTGACTACTGTACATGGTATCAGTGTCAGATCTTCAGTGTTGTCCCATGAAAAGATATAATAAAATATTTACAAAAATGAGAGGGGTGTAGTTACTTTTGTGATATTCCGTAAATGTTTTAGCACAACTACTGCACCGAAGCCAAACAATCATATTCTGTATATTTAGAGGAGCTGTCTCTTGCCGTTAATATATATATTCTCTGCCCTCTACTGTACGTTGATAGTCCATTGCCCCGCTCACATGTTTACCGTATATCTGTTGACCGCTGTCCGCACAGGATGTCTTTGCTGCATAGTCATGTAGGGTGTACAAATATTTGAGGCAGAGGGTCAGAGTCCTGGCTCGTGTGTGTACAGTTGCTGCTCCACTTCTGTATCTTCTGTGTAGTCATGCTGTACACCACATTTTGCAAAGATGACTCCGAGCTGAGGTATTTCTCTTGCCAACTCATGGTCCTCATCATTATTAGTCACCCCCTTCCATCATGGTTATATTTGGGTTGGCGAATAAAGGGGCCTGTGTACTTACTAAACACTCATCGATATTTGTTGTTGACTTTTCCATTTACTGCCTGTGTACTTCATCTATCTTCATGTCACTTATGATCTCATTTTATACCTTAGGCTATAAGATGTATTTATGCTAATTTTGCTTTGAATTGATGATCTAACTATTAATGTTTCTATGATGAAGACCATCTGTGGGGGAGGTGGAGATGAACTAGCTAAACCCATGAAAGACTAAATCAATAAGCCTAATGAAAATAAGAAACTTTGTAATATATCTTTAGAATTTGTAAACATTCTCAATTCCTGGGTAAAATATGTCTTCAGTCATTAGATGTCCGATTACTGAGATAGGAGAACTGTAACTGTTTCCTGACATTTCTGGAGAACTTGCAGCAGAATGTCTGTGCCGGCCTCTAGTTCTTCCCTGCATTAACTGTCAACTCCTTTCAGTGATGGGAAAATCTGTCTTCAGTGAATAGACTTCCCATTACTGAGATAGAACTGTAACTGTCTCCTGACCTTTCAGGAGAACTTGCAGCAGAATGTCTAATCCGGTCTCTAGTTCTTCCCTGCATTAACTGTCATCTTCTCAATGGTAGGAAAATCTGTCTCCAGTGAATAGGCTTCCCATTACTGAGATAGGAGAACTGTAACTGTTTCCTGACCTTTCAGGAGAACTTGCAGCAGAATGTCTATGCCAGCCTCTAGTTCTTCCCTGCATCAACTATTAACTCCTTTTCAGTGATGTGAAAATCTGTCTTCAGTGAATAGACTTACTATTACTGAGATAGGAGAACTGTAACTGTCTCCTGACCTTTCAGGAGAACTTGCAGCAGAATGTCTGTGTCTGCCTCTAGTTCTACCCTGCATAAACTGTCATCTCCTCTCAGGAATGGGAAATCTGTCTTCAGTGAATAGATTTCCCATTACTGAAATAGGAGAACTGTAACTGTTTCATCACATTGTGCTGCAAGTTCTCCTGAAATGTTTGTGCCAGCCTCTAGTTCTTCCCTGCATCAATAAAGACAGAGATAGGAAAATCTGTCTTCACTGAGTACAGTTTATAGAATTTACCCCATGACTTGAGTGTAGAATTTCAATTCTCTTAATAGATTCATTACAAAGTTGCTAATTGTCATGTGTAGTATTGGTTCCCAGAATACAAATTTAAAATAATGGTTCCTCTTTAAGGATGAAGTTGTATAAAGTGGTAGTCCAGCAATGATAAGGGTCCTGCTGCTTAAAGGGAATCTGTCAGCAGGTTTTTTACTATATAAGCTGAAGCCAGCATGCTGTAATGGTTAAAACAGAAAATTCAGGCATGCCTGTGTTATCACAGTCCGATCTTTTGTTTATTTGCGATGTTTGTTTTAGCAGCCGCTGTGAATAGCTGGTGTGTGCCATGTTGTCCGGCACACCCCTCCTCTGTTTTACACCTCATAGTTAATGTACAATCTGTATAGAGAGCCTGGTGTGGGCAGGATAGTTCTTCCTGCTCAGTAAAGTCAATTCTTAGATAATGTCTAATCCAAGTTAGACATAGTTAGTTTCAGAATCTCTTTGCCTACCTCATGAGGCTCTCAGAGGTAGTAGCAGAAACCTGCTGACAGATTCCCTTTAAACAAAGATGGCAAATAAACTACAGATCGGACCTTAACAAGATAGGTGTCCCTATCGTGTCCCACCTACACCAGGCTCTCAATAGATATTAATAAAAAAAATGAAAATAATACGAATATATATTCTGATGTAACTAAAATAAAAGCATAATGCGTATAAATGAACTTAGGGTACTTAGTAAACACTGTTTTTGATCAAAAAAGCATAAAGCCATCCCACCGCGACAAGGTGTACGCAGTCGGGACAGCACCTACACTCTCTAATATTAACACCTCACCATGTGTCAGCAGACATCAATCTGAGGAAGGGCAGAGAGTGGCTGGGTTCTTACAGGACACGCAGCCATGGGAAGCACTAGATCAAATGCCCGGCTCACTAAAAAGGGGGCCGCACGCTGTATGTACTGAGTACAAGAGACTACAAAAAAACAACAAAGTGAGCCGGAGAATGAGTGGGTGTGCATGCAGCTTGTAAGCTCATGTTCACACTGGCCATAAGACCTAAAAAACAAAGATGAAAATAATATGAACATATACGGTACCCTGCTGTAACTAAAATAAAAGCATAATGCATATAAATAAACATAGGGTACTTGGTGAACACTGTTTTTGATCAAAAAAGCGTAAAGCCATCCCACCGCGACAAGGTGGTGGGTAGAGATTGTACATTGACAGTAAGGTGCCAATCACGGCAGGGGGCATGTCAGTCTGCCATGCAATCTAGTCCCAGCAATAAGTGTCCTGCTGCATAAGCAAACAAAAAATCTAACTGTGGCAAGACAGGCAGCCCTGGATTTTTTGTGTTAACCCTTGCAGTATGCTGTCTTCAGCTTACATAGCAAAAGCCTGCTGACAGATTCCCTTTAATTCGTATCCAGCCACAGCAGCTTGTTCGTACATTTGGATGTGTGTGGTACTGAGGCTCAGACCCGTTTTTTTAAAGGGAATGGTCACAAAATGACTATTCACGGGTGCTCAGTGCACTATTGGTGTGGCCAAACAATTAATTTTCTCTTCCCACAAAATTGTTTTACTCCTAGAAAAGACAGAGCTGTCAATCGAGGAAGAGAAGGGCAGAGATAGATGGAAAACAAGTAGGTGTGAAGGTGCACTGAACAGCTTGGCATGCACCGAGCATCTGTGCTTGGTTTGAAGTCATTTTGTCCTGGCAGGGACATTTTAAAGCTGTGTCTGGGCTGAACTCTGCCTTCATTCTCCTCATTTACGAAGGAACTTCAGGGGCTGGTTTGAAGAACACTGCATAAAACTGTTGAACCCAGTGATTGGCAGCAGCGGTCATGTGCTGTAGTAGTGATGTCATCACTGCAGCCATGTCAACAAAGAACAATGTCAGAGGCAGCGCTGGAGTATAAGGACTAGAAAATAGATAATAGAAAACCCTCGATCACTCATATATCACTCATTGCATAGACTTTAATGGTTTCATTTTTGGAACCCCCCTTCAAGAAATCATTTGAGTGGCCTCAAAAAGTAATGAGAGAAGTCTGCACTTGACACAATCCACAACAAAAGAAAAAGGCAGAAAACAACAAAATGAATTATAGCCATAAACAACATTTTTAGAGTTTACTTGTCACCAGGCTAAACATGCCCAGTTATTGCTCTTTATTTAACCCCTTAGTATGCCATATTTTTTATTTATTTATTTTATTCCTCCACATGTTTCCAAACATGTGGGCCTTTTTTATTCAGTGCTAATTTTCATGGTCTGTACCAAGGCAGCGTTTCTCACAGGCAGGGTAATTGTGCAAAGCAGCCTAGAGACCCGCCCCCGAGGATCCTGTGAGCACCGCCCACAAATGTTAGCATTAAATAAAAAAGACCCACATCTCTAGAATATATGGCAGAATGTAAAAAATTCTCTAATATTCTTGGGAGCAGCAGGAATAATATAAAAGATGGATTCATTGCATCACTGTTGTAAATAGAAGCAGAGGGACCCTATTCATCATTTAAAAAAAACCCAAAACATTATCTGACTGTTTTGTGTTTTTTGTTGTTGTAGTATTATAATCAGTGGGACCACTTTGCTTCCATTCACATGAGTTATACACCAATCTGTTTTGGGAATCTGTCCTGTTAGCCTGTTTCTTTAAACCAAGGCTTCTCAGGCCTTTGTTATTGTGATTCTGGTAGTGTCCGGGCTGATAATGCTTGGGCCGCAGAATTCACAACCAGGCCAAAATTAAAAATATTGTTCAATTTACATATAAAAAAAAATATAAGCAATTTAAAATCCCTTTAGTGAAAACCACCATCGCAGCTGAGCCGCACCAGCAACTAGGGGGCGCCGCACTGCTTTAAACAGAAAGGAGATGTGGCGCTTATTGTACTCTACGTCGGTATCCCTTTCTTAAACACTATATTACCCAGTGTAAAATAAAAATAACCTATAGTTGCTTCCTGCACAGGCGATGTCAGTGCCGTGTCTCCTGGGGTTTGTGTGACAGCGGCTGCAGTGCTCCTGGGACAAACAATGTCACGCGAACCCCAGGAGACCTGGAATCAGTGTGGGAGGTGAGCAACTGCTGTTGTTCTTTTATCCTGGAAATATAGTATTTAAGAAGTGTTTGTCCGAATTGTGTACTCCTTTAAAGTGCCAGGCAGATCGAACAATTAAGGCTGCAAGAAAGTCCTGACTTTAGGGTATAAAATAAATAGTGCTATAAGAGAACAAAGAAATGATAAACTGCCATAGCTTGCATTTCACCATTTTCCATTCTGGGGGTATTCAAGATTACAGTTGGCGGTATTATTTTAGTGTAAAGCTCCATCAAGACGTAGCAAAAATCTTATTTATACTGTATATATATTTATTATCGTAATTGTGCTGTTCTTTCTTTGTAGTAGCATGCATTTATCTGGTGCCTGACCTTGTTCTGTCTTCTACCCGTCACCATGTTGCAGTCTTCCCCCCCGTAGTGCCGGAGCTATCGGGCTGCCTTCATTTCGGCAGACATGACACTAGCTGCAGGCCTGCCTATGTAGGTTACAGCCAGTCGTCCCTTGGCAGGTTTCCTTGTGAGTGGCACCAGTTACATCAGCTTTATGATGTCTTCAGCAGCTGCAGTCTGTCTTGCTCAGTGTATATTCTTTCCCTTAACACTTACCCACCCTGTAAGCCACTCATCACCCCGAGACTTCACCACAACGAATTATATATTTATATTAGATGCTCCTTTTTTTTCTGGTTTGCAGGATCAGATGAGGCTTTTGCAGCCTCTTACTGGCATTGTTTCTGCACTTTATAGAGCTACGCCCATGTTCTACCCATGTGATGTGGTCAAGAAATGTTTTTTTTTTTTTAAAGTCTTATTGTTAGTAATCTAAGTAGGTTTAATGTATTTGGTTAAGTCATTGGTGATGAGAGCTTTTTTTCTAGTGTAACCTCATCTCGTACGGTCATCTTAGAGTTGCACCTAAATTTTCTTACTTTTGCCATCTTCACCCCACTGAAATGGGCGTGACAGGGGGCACTGCGGGGGCAGGACTCCACTTCTGATTGGAGGAAGGTTTCGGGTATAGCATACAGAGGTGTACGCCTCTCGTCAGATGGTCAAATTCATGAACAAGTGTGTTCTTAGGAGTGTCAGACTCCAACTTTCATAGGTGACAGACAGTCCTGTAGTGTCCGGCGATAGAAGGTCACAGTGTTTGGCTGCGCAAAATGCTCCCTGACTTTCTATTGTTCCTGCTGTCAGTATTCAGTATTCTAGGTATCTCCACTGCTGGATTTTCATTCTTTTCCCTTTAGGACCCTGCGGAGCTCCACTTCCCTTCAGCAGCTAATCAGCTGTATTTCCCCTTGTGTCTAATTTTCCCTTGACTTGTGCTGGTGATATTATGCAGTTTCTTCACAAGCTCTGAATGCAAGCAGGCGGCTTGTACTCATCTGTAGAATCGTTGCTACTCTTTGCTGACCTTCTTCCTGAGGTATCTGGAGATAAGTTGTTTATGCGCTTTCCCCATGTGTGTTCTCCCTGTGTCTTCTTTAGTGTTTAGTGGGGTTGATGAAGAGCTCATCCCATCTGTTCCCTATCTAGGGCCCAGCTCTAGGGTCATCCTAGGGTCAGGTATCCAGCTCTTCGCAGAAGTGCGGATCCTATCTAGGGTGCTGAGGGACCCAGGGGCCAGCGGTAGGTTTTGTGAGAGGTCACCATCTCCACCTTCCCTAGACGCAAGGTTTCCCTTCCCTTTCGCTTGGTACTTCCCTGTACTTATAGTGACACCAGCACGCCTGAGAGAAACCATGCCAGTCTTGATGAATCAAGCCCTAAGTTTCTTCTGCTCCCTTCCATCCCTCCTGTAATATTTAGCATGCTCTTTCAGATCTGGCAAATGTGAACATGTTCTTTCCGGAGAGTAAGAGAAGTTGTGCCAGACGTCTCCGGCAGCCACTTATCTCATAGGAAACACAGTATCAGTTCCGGAGAGATTTCTATAAGGGCAGACGACATCAGATTGCTGTCAGAATCTGTCAGATATTCGGTTGTCAGCATCACACATGAATATTTACAGTTTTACACTAAGTACAGTAACATCAAGCAAAATGCCGGCTATAGTCGTACAGGTCTTTCTCAGTCCTGACCTATGTATTACCCATAAAATGCCGGCTATAGTCGTACAGGTCTTTCTCAGTCTTGACCTATGTATTACCCATAAAATGCCGGCTATAGTCGTACAGGTCTTTCTCAGTCCTGACCTATGTATTACCCATAAAATGCCGGCTATAGTCGTACAGGTCTTTCTCAGTCCTGGCCTATGTATTACCCATAAAATGCCGGCTATAGTCGTACAGGTCTTTCTCAGTCCTGACCTATGTATTACCCATAAAATGCCGGCTATAGTCGGACAGGTCTTTCTCAGTCCTGGCCTATGTATTACCCATAACATGCCGGCTATAGTCGGACAGGTCTTTCTCAGTCCTGACCTATGTATTGCCCATAAAATGCCGGCTATAGTCGTACAGGTCTTTCTCAGTCCTGGCCTATGTATTACCCATAAATTGCCGGCTATAGTCGTACAGGTCTTTCTCCGTCCTGACCTATGTATTACCCATAAAATGCCGGCTATAGTCGTACAGGTCTTTCTCAGTCCTGACCTATGTATTACCCATAAAATGCCGGCTATAGTCGTACAGGTCTTTCTCAGTCCTGGCCTATGTATTACCCATAAAATGCCGGCTATAGTCGTACAGGTCTTTCTCAGTCCTGGCCTATGTATTACCCATAAATTGCCGGCTATAGTCGTACAGGTCTTTCTCCGTCCTGACCTATGTATTGCCCATAAAATGCCGGCTATAGTCGTACAGGTCTTTCTCAGTCCTGACCTATGTATTACCCATAAAATGCCGGCTATAGTCGTACAGGTCTTTCTCAGTCCTGACCTATGTATTACCCATAAAATGCCGGCTATAGTCGTACAGGTCTTTCTCAGTCCTGACCTATGTATTACCCATAAAATGCCGGCTATAGTCGGACAGGTCTTTCTCAGTCCTGACCTATGTATTACCCATAAAATGCCGGCTATAGTCGTACAGGTCTTTCTCAGTCCTGGCCTATGTATTACCCATAAAATGCCGGCTATAGTCGTACAGGTCTTTCTCAGTCCTGGCCTATGTATTACCCATAAATTGCCGGCTATAGTCGTACAGGTCTTTCTCCGTCCTGACCTATGTATTGCCCATAAAATGCCGGCTATAGTCGTACAGGTCTTTCTCAGTCCTGACCTATGTATTACCCATAAAATGCCGGCTATAGTCGTACAGGTCTTTCTCAGTCCTGACCTATGTATTACCCATAAAATGCCGGCTATAGTCGTACAGGTCTTTCTCAGTCCTGACCTATGTATTACCCATAAAATGCCGGCTATAGTCGTACAGGTCTTTCTCAGTCCTGGCCTATGTATTACCCATAAAATGCCGGCTATAGTCGGACAGGTCTTTCTCAGTCCTGGCCTATGTATTACCCATAAAATGCCGGCTATAGTCGGACAGGTCTTTCTCAGTCCTGACCTATGTATTAATACAACAGCAAATCTGCTAAGCAGAAAAAGTGATGCCCTATAGTCCAAAAAGTAAGAGGAATTACAGCAGGGACTAAAACTTAACTTTTACTAGTACATAGATAAAATCAGTAATAACAATAATAAGGTGCTTGTGCATAAATTGTGCAAACAACAGCAAAGTGCCACATGGCAGCGCATAGGCTTGATCTCACCCAAGCTTCATCCATGGGCTGGACTGCACATCGGTCCCAAGGTGAAAGGTCACAGGCCGGAAGGATCAGGTAGACAGGTATATTACAAACCCTGTTGTGCCCCGTGAATGAACTTCCGCCCTGACAAGGGCAGCACCCAAGTAGAATGTCTGCCCCACAACCAAAAAACAATTCCTCCCGACGCGTTTCCCTCTCAGTAATGAGAGTTCCTCAGGGGAGACGGAGGAAAAAATTGGGAGAGATCAACCTGCAGTGGCAGGGATCAGCACAGGTCAACAAGGTGATGGACCTATGTGTGCTAGGCAAATGGTGGCCACCATGTATTACCCACCTGACCTATGTATTACCCATAAAATGCCGGCTATAGTCGTACAGGTCTTTCTCAGTCCTAACCTATGTATTAGACATTAAAATGCCGGCTATAGTCGTACAGGTCTTTCTCAGTCCTGGCCTATGTATTACCCATAAAATGCCGGCTATAGTCGGACAGGTCTTTGTATTTCCCATAAAATGCCCTTTATTGCGGCTTCTTTCCTTATATTTCTGCTGGGTAATTTTCCTCTTTTATTCTGTTAGCACCTTTTATGTATAATTTGACAGCGGACTGACACCATTTGGGGGCGTCTCCTCAGCCTTTCATTGTCCAATCAGCGATGATCCTGCCACATTCTGTAGGGACACACCTCTTTGACAAAGAACGGTAACACCCAGTTGGCAATTTCTGAATAGAGAGGGATGACAGAGGAACGGCACAATGTAGAGTTGCAAGAATAGATTCTTCGGGATAGCTATTAAAGTATGTGCTACAACAGACCTGTCAGGAGAGAAGAAGTATAAAGGTGCATGGGGTACGTAGCTGTATTTGAAGACTGGGTTCATTGGGAGTTCACAGCCGTTCTGTAGGAAAGAAACATCAGTGAATATTCTGCTCTGTGTGATCAGTCATCTGCTGACGGAGGATTGCTAATATTCATGAGTGGCACATAGATCTATGCAGAAGGATATGAAGAAGGACACTTGTCTGAGTCCTGCATAGAGGATCTGGGTCACCCGACTGATGGGACTGCAAGGGATAGTGATGTCATACATTGCAGACCCCCAATACTAAAATAAAAAATCTGGCTGCATTATATATTTACCGTGTTCAACCTGGGTCCATATAACAGCTGACACCCCTCCACCATGAGAGGCTCATTAGCAAAGTAGAGGTGATAAACTGTAGAAAACGATAGAAAAGATATCGGATCACTGCTTATTTAGAGGTTTGCACCTGTGGACTGCAGTCCTGATGGTACTCAGACTCCCGGGCCGGATCCCAGGTGGACACAATGGACCTGAAGAGAGCGAAAGACATAGCAACCCAGCCCCAATATCCGAATAAAATGGCACTATTTATTTTTCTTTGAAAAGAAATAAAAAATTAAACAAATTACCTACGCGTTTCTAATTTATGCAGATAGTTCCAAATGTGGACACCACCCTATGGTCAAAAATCACTTTTAGGGCAGAGTTAGAGACTCGCACAAGTGCAGGGAAAAAATCTCGCATTGCACTCGGCCCTATGTTAGACATCACTGCAGCTGACATCTGCGAGTTTTTCTTCAGCCCTAAACGGACTGAGGAAAAAAATCGCAGTATGTTGTGATTGTCAGCGAGAGCCGTGTCACTCGCACCCATTCAAGTCTACGCGAGCGAGAGAAACATCGGACATCCCAGTGCAGTGCGATATACGCACAGGCTGATAATGGAGGAGATGGGGGATTAGTCCCTCCCTCTCCTCCGCAGCTGTAATCCGATCGCAGGATTGGATCACAGTCACATGACACTCTGCTCACACTCGCAGCAGGGTGGGAACCGAGGATCATTAGCATATCGCATCCGATGCTCTCGCATTACTTTACAGTGCCCCTCCTGTTTGTGGGTTGTGTCCGGTATTGCAGTCCGACCTCTCACACACAATATTGGAGAAACTAATGGATTTTTTATTATTATTATTATTATTATTATTATTATCCATGTACAGTTCACGTATTGAAGTCCCTGAGACCTAATTTAAGAAAAGAGATCGATCTATCTATCTATCCTATCTATCTATCCTATCTATCTATCCTATCTATGTATCTATCCTATCCATCCATCCATCCATCCATCCATCCATCCATCCATCCATCCATCCATCCATCCCTCTATCCCTCTATCCCTCTATCCCTCTATCCCTCTATCCCTCTATCCCTCTATCCCTCTATCCCTCTATCCATCTATCCATCTATCTATCCCTCTATCCCTCTATCTATCTATCTATCTATCTATCTATCTATCTATCTATCTATCTATCCCTCTATCCCTCTATCCCTCTATCTATCTATCTATCCCTCTGTCATTAGTTCTATGTGTATGTCCCACTTTCCAGCCATTTTTAACTTTTACACTTGAGAACCTAATTCTAATGGATTTCTTAATCGTTATTATAAGAATTGTTACTTTCTGAGCCGTTCCTTCCAGTAATAGGGCAGTTCTTGGAAATGAAAGTGCCTGATACTTCCCCCAATGTCCCCTCAGTATCGGGTGCTGTCTTGGCAGCCTGTGTCACTGGTGAGAGGTGACAGTCCCGTTAGACCACACGTTGGCTTTTTTATTTATACATTTTTGCCATTTATCCTAGTGAGGTTAGACTCGTTTCTGCCCTAGTAATGGAGCTCTGATTGTTTCCAAGGATTTGTGCAACTCGACAACAGGTCTGTTTTATTAATTAAAAAAAAAAAAAAAGTTAATTTTTCCTGACTGATCTTATGTTCTGGGTTTTAATTTCATTTCCAGTCTCTAAAATTAGAAAAGCGGATGCTGTGCTAAGCTGGGTATAAACAAATTACACCAAATTGCTCTCTCTGCAGTTAAGTACTGGTGTGCTATAATTGTATGAAGACTTATTTACAGTATTACGGGGTCATTTGTCCTTAAAGCGAGGCTGTCATTGTATTCAATAACTGAGTAAAATCATGTTGTTGCCCTCATCCCCCGACATCAAGGTCAAACTGCGTTTCGTGTGCGTACCAGTTTAAGATATCCTAGATCTGACCTAATTCTTATGCTATGTAATGAATCCACTCTTTTTCAGTGAGTAGTTCCTGTTCCTCAACATTCTACCAGCACTATAGGAGCTGGGACTTCAGTCATCTCACTTGTCATTATACATTGTTCCTGCCATTGTCCAGTGGCTTGACTCTTTTTCAGTGAGTTGTTCCCGTTCATCAACAGTCTGCCAGCACTATAGGAGCTGGAACTTCATTTCTCTCACTTGTCATTATACATTGCTCCTGCCATTGTCCAGTGGCTTGACTCTTTTTCAGTGTGTAATTCCTGTTCATCAACATTCCACCAGCACTATTATAGGAGCTGGGACTTAATTTCCCTCGCTTGTCATTATACATTGCTCCTGCGATTGTCCAATGGCTTGACTCTTTTTTTGTCAGTGAGTAGTTCCTGTTCACCAACAGTCTGCCAGCACTATAGGAGCTGGAGCTTCAGTCATCTCACTTGTCATTCTATATTGCTCCTGCCATTGTCCAGTGGCTTGAATTGAAACAAAAATCTCTATCTCCTTCTGTGTGGAGAATGAAAGTCACCCATTGAAGTGAATGGGTCCTTGGAAAAGGCCCAGGTGTCATCCGGTGTTTTTCACTGTGTAGTGGATGATACATGGACAAAAAATGGATCCAGTAAAAAAAAAAATCTTAACTCGTGAAACCAGATTATTTTTTACATTCGGTTTATTTATTGCTTAACATTAATAGTGAATATTTCCTTTAATTTCTTTTTTCATATTTCCCTTTGTAGATCACGTACTCCAGGTAAATGCCACTGATGAAATCTGTAAACTGTTGCCCAATAGTGGGATGAGATTAGTTACTGGTTACGCAGAGTATGTTCTCTTCTTTTCTGGTTCCACAAAGTAAATGGCACATTCCCTGAAATGAAAGGCCGTTTTGGCTTCCACTCCTTTGTTGTCGTCCACAATTCCACCCTCTCGGCCTTCCCCGCGACCGCTCTGTCACATCTGCTCCGAGCAGGTGACGGCCTCGTTATCCTGGAGGGCAATGACACAATAAGAACTAATGAAAGGAACCAGCCCGTTGGAGACGGAGTAGCCGATGTCGTGTTAAATCCCCCCACACAGCGAGGCCGGTCCGGCAGAAACCTCTCCGGCTGGTAATTATATCGGAAAGTGCAGGGCAAATAAGATAGAGCTAATGGAAAACGTAGGAAATACCAGAAGGACGCGGAGATAGCTGTCATCTCTTTACCAATTTGTTTCTGAAGGTTGTGGCTGCGTTGCGTGCTCAGTAGTGATTCAGGAGGGCAGCTGGTGGTACATAAGCGTAGACTGTATCGAAGGCTGGAGTCACACACACTTAGTATTTTCAGCATTTGCAGTATTTTGATTCATTAAAGGGAATTTGTCACCACTTTGACCTTATTAAACTGTTACTATGGGCATACAGGTTATACAATGCTGAAAAATCCATATCAGATGCCTTGTTGTGGAAAAAAATCATCTTTTATCACTTTATGAAAATGAGCTCTTCCAGGCTATGGGGCATATGCTGCCTGGAAGATAACTCCGTCTCCAGAGATTATTTTACATAATAGAGGTGTTACCAGTGTGAGACAAGTAACTGACACAGAACAGAAGAAATTAAATTTGACTTCTTGCAAACAAATTGCAACAATATTGCAACCCTGTCTGCCTGTGAGATGGAGGCTGAAGCTGAGAGGACCCTGCAGAAATGTCAGTTACAATCACACACAGATCTGTCTGCCTGTGAGATGGAGGCTGAAGCTGAGAGGAACCTGCAGAAGTATCAGTTACAATCACACACAGATCTGTCTGCCTGTGAGATGGAGGCTGAAGCTGAGAGGACCCTGCAGAAGTATCAGTTACAATCACACACAGATCTGTCTGCCTGTGAGATGGAGGCTGAAGCTGAGAGGACCCTGCAGAAATGTCAGTTACAATCACACACAGATCTGTCTGCCTGTGAGATGGAGGCTGAAACTGAGAGGACCCTGCAGAAATGTCAGTTACAATCACACACAGATCTGTCTGCCTGTGAGATGGAGGCTGAAACTGAGAGGACTCTGCAGAAATGTCAGTTACAATCACACACACAGATCTGTCTGCCTGTGAGATGGAGGCTGAAGCTGAGAGGACCCTGCAGAAATGTCAGTTACAATCACACACACAGATCTGTCTGCCTGTGAGATGGAGGCTGAAGCTGAGAGGACCCTGCAGAAATGTCAGTTACAATCACACACAGATCTGTCTGCCTGTGAGATGGAGGCTGAAACTGAGAGGACCCTGCAGAAATGTCAGTTACAATCACACACACAGATCTGTCTGCCTGTGAGATGGAGGCTGAAGCTGAGAGGAACCTGCAGAAGTGTCAGTTATAATCACACACAACTGCAGAGAGCGGCCATCACATATCGCACTGGTAGCACCTCTATTATGTAAAATAATCTCTGGAGGCGGAGTTATCTTCCAGGCAGTATCCACCCCATAGGCTGGAAGAGCTCATTTACATAAAGTGATCAAAAATCATTTTTTCACAACAAGGCATCTCATATGAGACATAAAATTGGTAAGACTATTGTCAGCATTCTATAATCTGTATGTCCATATTAACAGTTTATAAAAAGGTCAAAGTGGTGACAGATTCCGGAGAAGTATTTGGGTACAAAAGAGGAGGATGACCATTCCGAATCCACCCCTGGATTTTGCGTAAAGGATCTCGATTAAAATCTGCAGAAGTGAATCCAGTCTCATATGCAGTTAAAGCATCAGACTTGATAATGACTCTAGTTTATAATGTCAATTACACGTCATAGGTGTCATGTTAGTCAATGGTTAGTAAAATACCATAAAATCCAAGGCACCGAAATCTCTATTGTTCAAAAACTTTATTGGTCCCAGCATACACTGAAAAAAAAATAAAAAAAATACAAAACGCAATGTTTCGGTCAACACAGGGCCTTCGTGAAGCCATTAAGCCATGTACGTCTTTTAATGGCTTGACAAAGGCCCTGCGTTGGCCAAAACGTAGCGTTTTGTATTTTTTTTTAAGTGTATATGCTGGTTTCAATCAAGTTGTCGTTTTTTTTTGTTTTATTTTTATTATTTATTATTTTTTATTATTATTATTATTATTATTATTATTATTATTATTATGAGTTTTGGTGCCTTGGATTTTATGGTATTTTCTTAGTTTACCGCCAATGGAGGGCTGCACCAATTGGCACGAACACTGGAGTGGTGCATGGGATACAGGTGACTTCAAGTCAGTGGTTGATAATTTGGATGACCACGTATGTTGAGAACCATGGGATCCAAGTACCTGCCTTTCCTAGCAAATGACACACCAAGTGCAATGGGGTCTTAACTGGTAGATAAGAGTTCGGTGACAGAGGAAAGTTTGGGTTGTTGGACCCACAACTGAGGAGATACCGTGGGCAGCTGCTGCAGTACTCTCTGGCCGGGAGATCCCACCAGAAAACCAATAGTACAAGGATGGGAGTAGTAGTCTGCAGTGCTCGTGATCCAGGAAATCCAAGGAGATAGGCAGGATGGAATACAAATGTCTTATTTTCCACACGTTTCGATGCTTAGCCAGCTTCATCAGGTACACTCAATATTAAATCAATAATATTTAATATTCTGGTTCTCCTGTTGCTGGCTAAGCATCGAAACGTGTATAATAAGCCATTTGTACTCCATCCTTCCCACCTCCTTGGATTTGCAGGATTTTGAGCAGTGCAGACTACTACTCCCATCCTTCTGCTATTGCCTTTAGGACACCTGCCTGTTTCCGTAGCCGTGTAGGCTGAAAATACCAGAACAAACCCTTCTCTTGTTTAGATTGAAGAGCCCCCTTACCAATGTAATGTATAGATTAAAGGGAGCGAGTCACCTACCAAAATTGCTGTGTATTTCCAGATATAAGGGGTAGTTTGCAGGTAAATAACATTTTGGAGGTGCCATATTTACTTTTAATATGACAGTGAAGTTGATTTTAAAGGTTATTTTTTTATTATTTTTTCTTTTGATCACTTTTATTATCTAGTACAATAGCATAGTATTGCAGTTGTATAGGAAAAATTATGATCTCCTATGGAGTTCAGCCTGTGGCTCACAAGAGTAGCAAAATGGTAGCCCATTAGTGCCTCAATCGCATTGCGGGGGTAGATAGAGCTGATGTGCATATGCATAGACAGCCACTGAATGTGTTGCCAAAGATTGACAGCTGCATCTAAATGGTTAACAGCAGCAATTGGAGTTTAGTTCCGGCCTCTGCTGTACGGTATATGCGCAAAATCTCTTTTGGGAAGACACTTCAGGAAAACACCAGCAGTCTTCTTTGACATTGTCTTTAGTGGTGCCTTTGCCACAGGCCTTTTTTGGGGGCTTGAATGGATCACCAAGCAGAAGCCATCTGAAGAATGGACCAGTCACTTTTTTCAACTGCTGTACATCTTTACAAACATGGAGACAAGCAAAAGGTTGAACATAGGAACAGAAAGTCATTTTTATATTTCGGTGCATTTGTTCATTCTTTTTAATGTTTATTGAGCGCTTTTTCAGGTGGGTGACGGAGCATAACCACTTGAAAAAGATGTCATAACATAACCGGCATCCACCGTGTGTGCAGGGGAAGCTCCGCTCCGGAGCCCCCTCTACACATGCAGACCCCTGCCCAGGGCGCTTCTTCATGTCTGAACGCGGGATGGGGCTAATGAAGCAGGGTAGATGCTAGAATGTATGGGCTCTTGTACGTATGAGCTCTTGTAAGTATGATGTAATTTGTCACAAGATAGGGGTGTGCTCAAAATGCAGCCGGATGTTTTCCAGACGGAACAAATATTCTTTTTCTACGTCCACGAGGGCATGGAGTTGTTTATAATCGAAGTGGGGATCTGGGGGTAAGACCCCGAGGTGGGGGGGGGGGGGTAATGCATGATTATAGTGGACAGGAGGAAACCTGGCCATGCCCACCAACCAAGCATTTCATGCCCTTTAACCTAGAAGGAGCCCATACATTCTAGGCTCAAACATGGCCCCATTCACTGTAGCTGTCTTATTACGGCTCTGTGCAGTTCTTACACCGTGAGATAAGACTACGTTCATGATATTTGAAAGGCATTAAAACCGGTCCTGAAATGTGTGAGGAACTTGTGCTATTAAGGACCAGTGCTTGCTCCTTATATTATGCACCTTCGTCTGCAAAGTGGCCTTTTTCTGGATGGAGATTAGTCCACTATTTCTGACCTCTCTCCATCCAGACGTTATTCCTCCTGATGAACTCCTTGGGAGGTTTCTCGTACCATTATGATTCCTCCTAAATGGTTCTTAGACCTGATCTTGACCCAAACATGAACATTAATGACCATCATTTTTTTTTGCATATAGTAGAACCTTTGGTATTTTTTTGGGCTGTATTTTGATTTAGTCTTTTTCCTGGTTTCTTATTTGTATGATTTCTGCACGGATACAAGTTGTAGTCATTGTTCTGTACATTATTGACTTATGTCAGGTGACTCCTCACGAATTATGGAAAAAGTGAATTGCCCTGGACTTTTGAACTTCTTGGCACTTCGCTGGGTGCCACATGTTGTCTTTGAAACGTCACTTTGTGCAGATTTTTTTTTATACTGTTTATTGGCAGTCAGTTTAATATGAGTCAACATATCCATTTTTTTTTTTATAGCCCACCAACCTTTTTCTATACATATAGAGTTGTGTCTTGGCGGTACCCTCCATTTAACGAGGGTTGAATTGTGGTGACCGCTCCATTATTAGTGATTGCTTTTACACCGACCTGGCATCTGAAGATGATCTCTTCCCTCCCATACTAATGACTAATTTGCCGGAATTGTATGACCTTGGAAGTTCTTACAGTAGGATATCTTCTTGTTTGGGTTCTTTATAGACCTGTCTAGTTCTATATTATAGGTTTAATGAGTAATCCCTTGTGTACTCACGACTGTAATTATAAGTTTTTATATTGTTCTTTGTCTTTAAAGTAAACCCATGATATGACATCTTTATATACCTTATTGGTAATCTTCTATTGCGTCTTGGCGGCTTACATTTTACAACAGTCATCTACTGTCATCCATAAATATTTGAGCATCGTAGTCAATGTTCATTAGTCCTTGTAGTATTCTCATATAGTATTTCCACCCAACATGACAGAAAATACTTGTAAAATATTCAAGTTCTTCAATGGTCGTTCTCTTCTGCCATACCCACCACCCTCAACTAGGTTCTTTCTATACATTAAAGATGTTGGTCTGTAGCGAGACCAATGTATGTAGCGTTTGGGTGACAGCTTTCCACCGTGTATAGGCAACTTTATGTTCCATCCATGCAGAAAACAGGTTATATTGGCAGGACGGACCAAAACTCTTACAGGTATGGGGCCTCCTGATTTTCAGGGTAGCTTTGAATTTTATGGTCCAATCCTTCTGTTATCTACTTGATCAGCTGATGCCAGAGTGTCTGGCTTTGGCTTTCTTTGGTCACCACTTGGCTCTCTTGAGTATGGAAGAGCTAGGACAAAGATTGGTCGGTTGGTCAATGATTGTTCAGCCAAAAGCTATCTAATTGTCGTCTCTTAACTATGAGACTTGTCACAGTACCGGGATTTGAGTTATTTCCATTCTTGACTCTCGATATTGGCAGCTTTAGATTTCATGTCAGTATTCCTTGCCAGCAAGCAGGCTAATTACCAGCTCAGGTGTTTCCGGTATAGGAGCACTCCCAGTCCCTTTATATACCCTCTGCTACCAGCAGAGGGTGCCAGTTATTCTCTTTGCCATTTGGATGCTGAGCCAGGAAGTGGAAGGAGCTGCTGAAACCCTCTGTAGGAGTTGCGGTGGTGGCTGCAGTCTTGGTGCTGACTGCAGCAATCTGTTGTAGTACTTTCCACCTACCTGTCTGTCTTCCTTCCTTCCCTGTTGTGTTGTTTCAGTGCAGAGGTGGGGCTAGCATCCTTCACCTTCCCACTCCCTAGCCAGGTACTATTTTAGGGTTTTTCAGGGTTTCAGGTTCCTGCACAGTGACAGGTGAGAAACCTGTATAGGGACTGGCTAGAAGTGCAGGGTATAACGGCAGATAAGTGGAGGATGTGTCAATCTTCCCGCTCACTAGTCCTAGGGCCCTCTGTTGTTAGTGCCCCCCATGTACCCCTTTTTCGTCGTGGTGTAACCCCTGTTGTGTGTTTTGGCTAACACCAAACTCTTCCCCCTAGTCCGCGTTGTGACACTAATGTGTATGGAAGTCTTCAGCGTTATAGCTGATACGTGCATGTACTTGTGATCCTATAGTTGGGCTTCCTCCACCTCAGACAACACATTTGTTCGAGCGCCATTGGTACCATGATTGTGATTGTCTTCGGTGATGATAGGATTTCATTGTCAGTGCTAATAGACTCCATAGTCCACATAGCGTCGAAGATACTGTATGTTCTTTCTGCACACAACTTGGATAGCTATTAGAGGCTACAATAATACATTGATGATATACTAATGGGATATTTGTTTGGATAATTGTAAGGAATGCCTTTTTCTCTTTATTGAATATTTATTTCTTCTATTTATACAGAGATACAATACCCATCTCTGTGTCCATAGAACATCAGGGACAAAGAGTAAAAACCCATAATATTTTCTTATGTCCAAATTTAGATCTTTTGGTCTTCTATCCTGCTTTCAGACCTTCATTATCCTTTCCAAGGTCAGAGGTCAGATAGTGAAGTAATGATCCCTGTGGACACACATGGCCCACTGAGCACTTCGAAGTTTAAAGGGGTTGTCAGCATATCTAGTATTGATGACATATCATCAGGAAAGGTCATGAATACTAAATCATTCGGGATCCAACACCCGATAACCCTAATGATCAGCCGTTATAAGCTCCAGCCACGACCTGATGTAAACATTAAATGCAGCTGAAAAACACCGCTCTAGTGAGTGTAACGGCCGCTCCTGACTACTGCAAAACTCTTGAATAACAGTTGATTTGTGGAGATGCCGGGTGTTGGACCGCTATGGATCTAAAATAGTTCACCTAGCCTAAGGATTGATCATCCGTATTATATGCCCAGGCACCCACTTTAAAACCCTAGCGCCATGTTTTGGATAAAAAGCAGTAGTAGTATTGATACATCATTGGATGTAGCATAGACTGTGCAGTATCTAAACCCATAATATCAAGTTTGTTGGGGTCCACACACCAGTTTAACCAGTTACCACACTGTAATGGCAGTATTGCGGGCACAAAGACCAGAGCTGTAGTGAAAAAGGGTCCAAAGTTTGCAAGCTGTGGGGTTGCAAATAGTTAATCTGCATCTTTATAGTAGAGCATCGGTAACATATACAATGTATGTCAGTTGGAGAGACCTGTTACGAATTCCCCAATGGGACCCCTATTCTTCTGCTTGTTTAAAGGGGTTGTCCACTTTATGGCAACTAACATGTCAGGGATATTATTTTTTAAACATTCAGTTTTTATGAAAGGTTTTAACTGACAGCATACATTGTACATAAGAAAATCATCAATATGAACATACAAATAAAAGAGCTGTAGGGGGACATACAAGTGGTGGGTCGGAGCTTCACAGCCTCAATGTGAGTGAGCAAAGCCGTGCGCATGCGCAAGATTTGCAATATTTGTGGTGACACTGCCTCTTGGAACTCATGTTATCACCCCAACAGGGGTGTGATAACATGGAAAAAGGGCCGACTAATCTGGGGAACCAACGCCCCATCGACTAGTCAAAGGCCTAATTGGCATAGAAACAGCTGAGTGTATAAATTCATTTTTTTAACATTAAGTGAATAACATTACTGTATACAGGGCTGGACATGGAGGAAATCTAGTCATACACGTGTATGCTGCTGGATTGGAGGGCATAAGGGACCTGACAAGTTCCCTTTAACAAGCCGTTCTTTTCCGGCCCCCTTCCCCTTTCCTTCATTTTTTTTCTCCTCCCCGACCCATCACTTGTTTGTCCCCTCTAACAGCTCTAATATTTGTATGCTCATATTGATGATTCTGTTATGTACCCTGTACGCTGTTTGTTAAAGAAGCTTAGTTTAAAAAAAATCATATCCCTGACAGATTTGTTGCCATAAAGTGGACAATCCCTTTAGTAATAATAATAATTAATAAATTAATAATAATTTTATTCATTTATATAGCGCTACTAATTCCACAGCGCTTTACATACATTGAGAATACTGTCCCCATTGGGGCTCACAATCTAGAGTCCCTATCTGTATGTCTTTGGAGTGTGGAAGGAAACCGGAGAACCAAGAGGAAACCCACGCAAACACGGGGAGAACATACAAACTCCTTGCAGATGGTGTCCTTGGTGGGATTTGAACCCAGCCACCGTGCCACATAATTACCATTGTTCAGACCTTAGAGTTGGACTTAAAGAGGTGGTCCAATACAAAGCATAGTGGTCATATCAATGTAAATCTGAGACAGAAGGCTTTTTCTAAATATCTTCTGTTCTCCATTCTGCCTGTGAGCGGCGCTATCATTGTCCCCTCATCCCCATCACGTGACCTGGACTGCAGTGACCTCTGATATCCGGTGATGTCACGTCAACTCCCGGAATTGGAAGGTGACCCAACATCACTGAGACGGGAACCAGTCTCCATGAGTGACTCGACTGTGGGCGGAGTTTCATCGCATGTCACAGTCCAGCATCCTGCGCGTTCTCTCCTTCACTGCGGAGTGCCACAAGCAGGAGAGATGCTGGGCTGTGATGTGCTGTGAAACTCTGCCCACAGCCCAGTCACTCACAGAGACTGGGTCCCACTTCAGTGATGTCGGGTCACCTTCTAATTCTGGAAGTTGACGTGACATCACCGGACATCAGAGGTCACTGCAGTCCAGGTCACGTGATGGGGGATGAGCGGACAGCGATTGCGCCGCTCACAGGCAGAATGGTCAACAAAAGGAATTTACAAAAAGCCTTCTGCCTCAGTTTTACATCAATGTGGCCACTATGCTTTGTATTGGACAACATCTTTAAGAAGTCACTCCATTATATTTGAGTTTTTTTTCAGTAGAGTTTCACTTTAAGTTTTTCAAATTGTCTACATTTCTGGAATAAACAATGCGGAGATATGTGCTTTTTACTGAGAACAGGAAGAGGTTTTTGGTGTCTTAGGTGGGGGGTTTGGTTCCGGTTACTATGAAGAGAGGCCTTTACAAATCTTCTGTTACTTCCTGTTAAAAATGGAGGCGTTGGAGATATAATTAAGGCTTTTTCACACTTCTCTATTCCCTTCCATTGGAGGTATAGAAAGAGACATTTTCTGAAAATCGAAATCTTCGTCAGAAGGCAATAAAAAGAAAAATGTTGCAACGTCCAGGGGCGGACATGCCATTGATGCAGCCTTGTTCAGTGGTGCAGGGGCCCATGATGTAAGGGGGCCACCGCTACCTCCAAAGCAGCTGGAATGGTGCATTATGATGAGCTATTGGACTGCAAGGGGCCCATATTCTGTTACTGCACTTGGCCCTCTATCTGTGTCCATCGCTGCACATGTCGCGGGCGGAGGAGGGGACGCCGCGCTCTCCCACTGCTCGGGTCCGGCTGCGGCTGCTGTGCTGCTGCTGCTCGGTGGCTCGAGCGATGGGCCGGATCCCGGGGACTCGAGCGGCGCTCCTCGCCCGTGAGTGAAAGGGGATTGGGTTTTGGGATAGTTTATTGTCCGTGACGCCACCCACGGTTGTGGTGATTAAGTGGACACCACCGCTGCTCTGTCTGGGGAGCCCGGGAGTGATGGTATGGAGCAGCCAGTTGTTGATTTGCCCCTCCGTGGGTAGGGGGTTTGGTGGTCCCGGGGCCCAGTGATGGGGTTGATATGGTGGACAGGCGGGTATGGGGCCTGTGGAGGTGCAGGGGCGCAGGGACAGCGCTGTGCCGCACGGCACGGAGGTACTCACTCAGCCAGTAAACACGGCACAGTTCTCTGTAAACAAACGGCTGGTTGGACGGGTCCCTCGGACGGTTACGGTGCTGATGGTCCCTGCAGTTAGCGGTGACGGTCTCTTCCCTGCACCTATGTAAAGTCTTTTGGTAGCGATGGGTTCCCACCGGTTACCCGCTCCCCGACCTGGACATGAGCCGGAGGAGCCCCTCTCTTGCCCGCAGGCGCTGGCCCTGGGAAACTGGTGCCTTGGCGGTGGCGGTGTCTCCCCTTAACGGTCGGACTGTTGCCTTCAATCGGGACTTGGTTGTTAGGAGACAGAGGTCCCCTTCACTGACGGATTTGGCAAATTATGGCGACTCCTAGCCTTGCCGGGATCCGAAAGGCCCCTGCCCTGGTGCTGACTGTTCTTCGTATACCGCTCCGGTACCGCCGGGTCACCACCCGTCCGCGGTCCTTCCAGCAACCTCCAAACAGTCCCCCTGCAGACTATCACCGCCGTCTGCTGACCTTGCTGTCTCAGTCCGGGGCACACACCCGGACCAACTTCAGGCTTTCTTAACTGTTCCTTTTCTGTCACCACTCTTACTGTCCTCCTTTACCACTTCCTTCTACTTCACTCCCTCAAACTGATCTGCTTCCCAGACTCTAGTCTGACTTCAACTTCAACTCTCTCTGATCTGCCTGGCTTTTCCCGCCTCCAGGGCTGTGAACTCCTCGGTGGGCGGAGCCAACCGCCTGGCCCACCCCCTGGTGTGGACATCAGCCCCTGGAGGAAGGCAACAACGATTTTAGGTTAGCCTAGGTGTACCTGCAGGGAATGTGGGGTGCATGTGATATTGTGACCTGTGACCCCTGGCTTGCCCAGGGCGTCACTCACACACCACCCATAGAACACAAGACACGGAAATAAAACAACCATACAGGATTTTTTATTCCTCTGAATAAAACATGATAAAAACATAGATTTTTAGGTTTTTAATTCCCTTGAATAAAACCTTGTGGTCAATGTTAAAAAAAAAAAGAAAAAAAAAAAGTATGTCAATGTATTCAGGTCCAAAAATAAATCAGTAATGTAGAAGCCATCCAGACATATTGGATACACACGATGTTGCATTCACTGATGTCAGCCAGTTAAGGTACTTTCACACTTGCGTTTATTTCCTTCCGTTACAATCCGCCCTTTTGGAAAACAGCGGAATCCGTTAACGGATTCCGCTGTTTCCCATAGACTTGTATGGGTGACAGATTGTACCAAAAGGAGCTGCGTTGCTTCCGCTGGGCGATGCTCCGTTGCTTCCGCCCAGCGGGAGGAATGCAGCATGTAACGTTGTTTTGAGCAGCGGAATCCTCTGGATTTCACTGCGCATGCTCCTTTTTTTTCAAATCAAACTTTATTTTGGCTCGCGGTGGCCGAACGTTCAGCTGAGCACCCGGCCGTCGGCAAGCGACAGCGCTCAGCTGAACGACCGGCCGCCAGCATGCCCGGCCGCCGGCAAGTGACAGCGCTCAGCTGATCACCCGGCGGCCGGCTGCAGGGAGCGATCAGCTGATCACCCGGCAGCCGGCTGCAGGGAGCGATCAGCTGATCACCCGGCGGCCGGCTACTGGGAGCGATCAGCTGATCGTTCACAATAGTCTGCCGCTGGTAAAACTGTAAAATAATAAAAAATTCAAAACGAATTGCGTTGTTTTGCAGCATCCGTTGCATCCGTTGTGCCACTATATGCAACACATCCGTTGCATCCGTTACACAACGCAATGCAACGGATACCGTTCAACGCAAGTGTGAAACTAGCCTAAGTTGTCCGAAGTACCAGAAACTGTGAAATTTAGGCAGCATCTTTTGTATTTTATTTTTCTCACAATATTGTTGGCTTGGTTCATGGCATCTATCTAATGAATATTGGGAGAAAAAAAATAAAATACAATGACGCTACCTAATTTCACCCGTTTCTGGTACTCGGGCTACTTGCAATCTGCTGGTGGAAATGGTCCTAGAACAGCGTGTTCTGCTCTTTGTAAAATGCAGAGTTTTTATCGCAGCTTTCAGTTTCTCTCTAATTGAAGTTAACGAAAGGGAAATTTCACCAAACAGGTCAGGCATTCTCTGAAGAATTAGAGCATGGATGGACTGGAAGACATAGAGATTTATTTATTTATTAATTAACAAAATCCTCTGTCTACACTATATCATCTGGCCAAACTGCTGAACCTTCACACCAGCGAGAAGGCAAGAAATGGATAATAAAAATGACATTGAATTTTCAGAATTCTACTAGTGGTATGGCTTTATAGATTTCAGAAAATGCTAAATAGTAATACCTGTTTTGTAGTAATCAAATGAGCCATTGCTGACATACCGAGCATGGAAACCACATGCAAGTCAGCCCAATGCACTGTATCCATACACCCTGAGAGCATAGTCATGTCACAATGCACGGTGTCCATTCACCCTGAGAGCATAGTCATCTCCCAATGCACTGTATTCATACACCGAGAGCATAGTCATGTCACAATGCACTGTGTACATGCACCCTGAGAGCATTGTCAGGTCCCAATGCACTGTGTACATGCACCCTGAGAGCATAGTCAGGTCCCAATGCACTGTATTCATGCATCCTGAGAGCTTAGTCATGTCATAATGCACTGTGTACATGCATCCTGAGAGCATTGTCAGGTCCCAATGCACTGTGTACATGCACCCTGAGAGCATAGTGATGTCCCAATGCACTGTGTACATGCATCCTGTCAGTATAGTCATGCCCCAATGCACTGTGTACATGCACCCTGAGAGCATTGTCAGGTCCCAATGCACTGTGTACATGCACCCTGAGAGCATAGTGATGTCCCAATGCACTGTGTACATGCATCCTGTCAGTATAGTCATGCCCCAATGCACTGTGTACATGCACCCTGAGAGCATAGTCATGCCCCAATGCACTGTGTACATGCATCCTGAGAGCATTGTCAGGTCCCAATGCACTGTGTACATGCACCCTGAGAGCATTGTCAGGTCCCAATGCACTGTGTACATGCATCCTGAGAGCATTGTCAGGTCCCAATGCACTGTGTACATGCATCCTGAGAGCATAGTGATGTCCCAATGCACTGCACATGCACCCTGAGAGCATAGTCAGGTCCTAATGCGCTGTGTCTATGCATAGTCATCCCCAATGTACTTTCAGCCCAGATTAGACATTTTCTGTCTAGGAACACACATAGACACCTAGAATGGCAACACCGGTGGTCAATTTATTTGTATATTTCCGGGAGGCATAATGGAGGAATGACAAAATAGTTATTTTGAGGTGGAAATTACTGAAAGAAAAGATAGAAGCATTCATTTTTTTTTTCACTATTTACACAAATGGTTAAAAGCTGGTAACTTATCGCTAGACAATCTTCTCATTCCGCCAAGATGTGCGCTCTGCTGTGAACTGTAATCTTGCTGTGATCTGCCATTATAAAACAAGGCTTTGGTTTAGGCGACGTCTTGAGCGTTTGTAGCCCGTCTTACTTTCTCCTTTCCCCCTTCCTCTGCTGATACGTGTAAAGCTGATAGAACTGCGCTCTTAACTCTTGAGACGGAAGTTGAAAAGCTTCTCAGATCATTGTTTTCCTCCTTCCGTATCGTTGTGAAGCTGATGGCTGATGCTCACAGTAACGTCACCCCTGTCTTTGCTTGTTTCCACAGAATGTTGGCTTTGCAAGCTCAGGGAGGAAACAGCAGGGAGCGAAAAACAGAGAGGTAAGTGCGGCAATGACTGATTCTGCACAGACTTGGAGGAACCTTTTCTGTTTTATACCACTGTCCGAAATGTTTTTCTCAGTGTCTTCTACACCATGGAAGTTTCAATATGTGACGTTATGGATGACTGCCAAACCCTGTAGTCAAAAGCCCTCCCCACTGTGCTGCGCGGGAGGGCCGGGGAATCTGACATCTTTCACCGACTTATTAACCTTTCTTATTTTATTGCATGACGTGGATTCCATCAGATATATATCACTACGACCACCAGCCCACCCAATTCCCAAATCCTTACCTAAAATTAGGACACAAAACTGTGTGATGTTGGATGTAAAAGGCCACAGCAGCCGCGGTAATTAAATAACAACAACAAACAAAAAAGAACATTTATATACATCAATATAATAACATTACAACCCAAAAGGAGGAGGGGTAAATGAAGGTTCCCATTATGCTCAACTGCAACACCAGCTCCACTGCTTGCCCTCCGCTGCGCCACATCGGCTCAATGGCACCTAGCCGAGTGCTTCCCAACCAATATCCTGCTGAGACCTCACCCAGCAAGGACCCATGGTTAAACGAAAGCTGATTATTGCACCACCAAGGGTAACACGTTCCTGCACTGGGTTCCCCCCTCGCTCTTCTGTGCAATCCACCACCTTCAAATACCCTCTTCTTTCCCCCTACTGCTGCAACAAAACAAACTCATACCAGTTTCTCCGGTTGACCTCCAAAACACCGAAGTAGGGCGGGTGAATGGGACAAATCAGGACGTCAGCCACAATTCTGGGTGCCTGCCAGGTACCGAATAGCCCCCCCCCCCCCCCCCCCTCCACCCTACAGCCTTGCCCTATACACTAGCCTAAAACTGCCCACCCCCTGACCAATCACAGAGCCCAACTATCCAACTGCTCCTTTAACCCCACCCTCCAGTTTTTCCGCACAAAGTGCATTCTAAACTTAGCCCCTTGCTAAACCCCAATGGCCTAGCATCCCTCCTTAGCTGCCCTCCCTTGAGCCCCTTTTGGGCAAGTAGTCTAGGCTTATACTTTTTAAGATATTGCTCAATACCATATTCACAAAATAATATAACCACCCTCCCTGCTGTTACCGCGCAGGACGTCTAATAGTAGGGATTGCAATAGGCTAAGCCTGGATTTGATATTATTTGCCTACTGAGTTATCAGCAGAATACAGGCTGCCTTTTACTGCAGATGCTATATTTTCTCCTTCAGAGTAGAAATACTAAAAATTTCCAAATCACCAACCCATCTCTAAAGCTGGTGTCACACATAACGACGACGACAACGACGTCGCTGCAACGTCACCATATTCTGTGACGTTGCAGCGACCTCAACAGCGACGTCGCTATGTGTGACACATAACAACGATCAGACCCCTGCTGCGAAATCGCTGCTCGCTCCTGAATGCTCCAGGTCATTTTTTGAACGCTGCTATCCCGCTGCGCCATGCTGATAAGCTGATAATCCTTTTGTTTGACACCGCAGCAGGGACGCTACGCTACGTCTGAAACCACACAACGACCGTCGACGTCGCTATGATCGCTGCTCCGTCGCTGCTTTTTATAACATGTTTGACAGCTTACTAACGATCATCTATGGTCGCTGCTACGTCACAGAATATGGTGACGTTGCAGCGACGTCGTTGTCGTCGTCGTTATGTGTGACCCCAGCTTTATAGTTGGTGGCCGAACCATCGTTCAGCTGACCGCAATCTCTGTACACGATGACGCTCGGTTCGGCTGAGGCTTCCTGTGTTCTATATGAGAACACTTATCTTATCTTGGCACCGAACAAGAGGATTGCCATTAAACGTCACCAGGTTGAATTCTACTTTCCCTCATTAAACTCTCTCATGAGAGAGTCAAAACACCTCCACAAACAGGACAAAATCTGCAGCTTTGGCAACTTTTAAGTAAAGGGGGTTTTCAGACTTGTAGGGGATCTTAGACAATTCAAAATTTGGCTAAAAATCTTGTTGTAGCCTATATTGTTTTTGCTCCATAACAAATGGCCTGTGGCTTGAAGGGGTTTGTTTGAGATTATTCCAAACTTTAATTAAATATTCAATAAACTTTCATATGTTAAATTTTTGTTTTGTCCAGCACAAAAAGTTATGAAAGCTTGCAAATCGCTTTATTAGAGGATCAGTCTTTGTTTATCTATCTATCTATCCTTCTATTTATCTACATCTATCTATCTATCTATCTATCTATCTATCTATCTATCCCTATATCTATCTATCTATTTATCTATCTATCCTTCCTTCTATTTATCTACATCTATCTATCCTTCTGTCTATATCCCTCTATCTATCCCTCTATATATATCCCTCTATTTATATACTGTATCTATCCCTCTGTTTATCTATCCAGCTCTCTATATCTATCTATCCCTCTATCTATATCTATCCGTCTATCTATCCATCAATCCCTATATCTATATCTATCCATCCTCTATCATCTATCTATCCATCTCTCTATATCTATCTATCCCTCTATCTATATCTATATCCCTATATCTATATCTATCTATCCCTCTATTTATCTATCCATCTCTCTATATCTATACCTCTATCTATATCTATCCGTGTATCTATATCTAGCTATCTATCTATCCATCCCTATATCTATATCTATCCATCTTCTATCATCTATCTAGCCCTCTATTTATCTATCTCTCTATATCTATCTATCCCTCTATTTATATCTATCTATCCAACCCTCTATATCTATCTGTCCCTTTTATTTATCTACATCTACCTATCCTGTCTATATCCCTCTATCTATCCTTCTATCTATATCTATCCCTCTATTTATATACTGTATCTATCCCTCTGTTTATCTATCCAGCTCTCTATATCTATCTATCTATCCCTCTATCTATAGCTATCCATCTATCTATCCATCCTCTATCATCTATCTATCCCTCTGTTTATATCTATCCCTATATCTATATCTATTTATCCCTCTATGTATCTGTCCCTCTATATCTATTGATCCCTCTATATCTATCTGTCCCTCTATTTATCTACATCTATCTATCCTTCTGTCTATATCTATCCCTCTATATCTATCTCTCCCCCTATCTATCCCTCCATCTATATCTATCCCTCTATCTATATCTATCCTATCTATCCCTCCATCTATATCTATCCCTCTATTTATCTATCAATCTCTCTATATCTATCTATCCATCCCTCTATATCTATCTGTCTATCTGTCTGTCTGTCTCTCTCTCTCTCTCTCTATCTATCTATCTATATATATATATATATATATATATAATATAATATAATATAATATATAGAGACAGACTGGAACCTCCGGGGTTTCCCAGCAGTAAAGACCCGACTGAAGGCAACCGTCCAAACCGTGAGGGAGATAAAGCTACCGCCAGAGCTAGAGCTTCCAGGGCCAGAGCCTACGGGCAAAGGAAGGGCTCCCTTAGCCAACATACCGCTGGGGAGCGGGCTATCAGTGGGAAGCCATTGGGGCCGAGAACAGAACACCGGTGCAGGGAGAGACAGTTACCGCCAATATACCAGGAGTGACCGCCGCAGCCGTCTGTGGGACTCGTCCATCCAGCCGTTTGTTTTACCAGAGACTCCGTGTGCGTTACTGGCTGAGTAAGTACCACCGTGCCGTCTGGCACTGTGCTGCCCCGCGACCCTGCACCCGGCCAGGCCCCGCAACCCACCTTTCGACCTCCACCACCGGGCCCCGGGACCACCAAAAACCCCCTACCCACGGAGGGGAGAAAACATCTCAGCTGCTCCCTGCCAACGCTCCCAGGATCCCCGTACAGAGCAGCGGTGGTGTCCCAATTTCACCACAAACCGTGGGTGGTGTCACGGACAATATCCCTACACCCAAACCACCCCTTTCACTCACGGGCGAGGAGCGCCGCTCAAGTCCCCGGGATCCGGCCCACCGCTCGAGCCACCGACCGAGCGAGCAGCAGCAGCAGCCGGACCCGAGCAGTGGGTGAGCGCAGCGTCCCCTCCCCGCCCGCGACACGTGTACTCCAAAAGTTTGCGTTATACAAGTTATTGTGTTAATGGGAATTTTACGCCATTAGTTTGTACCAGTTTGGTAGCCAAAATAACTCCGCTTGCACCACATTTTTACCCCATTAATAATCACGACATTTACCTTTTTAAAGGGGGTGTCCACTACTTTGACATTGATGGCTTGTCCTTAGAATAGGTCATGAATGTCTGATCGGTTGGTGTCCGACATCTCGCACCCCGCCAATCATCTGTCTTCGTTCCTGGCAGGGGCAGCAGGCAGCCGGAAATGCTCGGTTCAGGAGTTGCTCTGTCTTCTGATGGCGACCACGGCTGGGTACTGAACATCCACCTCCTATTGTTTAGGATGGGAGGCAGATGTGCAGTTCCCAGTCACGGTCGAAAGCAGAAGGCGGAGCAGCTCTGGAACTGAGTATTTCCGGCTGCCACCGCTAGGACTGAGAACAGCTGATCAGTGGGGATGCGGGGTATCGGACCCCGACCAATCAGATATTGATGACCTATCCTAAGGACAGGCCATCAGTGTCAAAGTAGTGGACACCCCCATTAAGTCAATGGAGTGACCGTTTTGCGTTCCTCCTTCATCCGGTAAAAAAAAAAAAACATGACTCAAAAATGAGGGATAAAACCTCACACCCATTGCCGTAACAAATAGTAATTACTGTAAGCAGGTGAAGAGAACAAATAGAAAATAAAAAATGGGAGTAAGCAATATTACAGTGCGACGTTTCTGTGCAGCGCTGTGATTACAGCTTTAGACACACCGACTTCAGCATTTTCTGCCTCCTGTAAGACGTGCGTCACAGATGATGAATGAGACATTGATTTACCCCTCCCAGCCGCAATATCGGGACATCATTAAATCCTTTGTGAGGGTCAGGGAAAGCTAAACTGATTTAAGACATTAATAATGACTAAAGGCAAAAAGAAAATTGATTTTGCATTTTTAATGTGTGTGTTTTTTTTGGGGGGGAGGGGGGGGTGTCTGCACTTATCACCCTGTATGAGCTGCATTAAGATCTAACTTTAAATGCAAACAAGTGGCACAGTCATTATATGGTCACCGTCCTTCATTGAGCTTTGCATAAATCAATAGTGGAGGCGCCAATGAGAAACTTTCTAAAATGTGTTATCAGAAAAATCTGCCACTGTCTTCACTTGTGAGACACTTGTCCATTCACCCGACCCCCTCTGCCCCCTGAACTTATCAATCGCAGATGAGAAAAAAGAAAACTGGACTGCCATCACACTGAGGAGTCAGGTTATAGGCTACGGAGGAGGAGGAGAAGGCCAGAGGAGCAGAGGGGAAATAGTAAAATCTGAGGGAGTCACGAAGTTTTCACACCATAGAGCAGGATTCACAGCTAGACTGCTCAGTACTGCTGTGTAATGTCTTCCACAGCTTTACAGATAGAGAGCAGGATTCACAGCTAGGCTGCTCAGTACTGCTGTGTAATGTCTTCCACAGCTTTACAGAGAGAGAGAGCAGGATTCACAGCTAGGCTGCTCAGTACTGCTGTGTAATGTCTTCCACAGCTTTACAGATAGAGAGCAGGATTCACAGCTAGGCTGCTCAGTACTGCTGTGTAATGTCTTCCACAGCTTTACAGATAGAGAGCAGGATTCACAGCTAGGCTGCTCAGTACTGCTGTGTAATGTCTTCCACAGCTTTACAGAGAGAGAGCAGGATTCACAGCTAGACTGCTCAGTACTGCTGTGTAATGTCTTCCACAGCTTTACAGAGAGAGAGCAGGATTCACAGCTAGACTGCTCAGTACTGCTGTGTAATGTGTTCCACAGCTTTACAGAGAAAGAGCAGGATTCACAGCTAGACTGCTCAGTACTGCTGTGTAATGTCTTCCACACAGCTTTATAGAGAAAGCAGAGCAGGATTCACAGCTAGACTGCTCAGTACTGCTGTGTAATGTCTTCCACACAGCTTTATAGAGAAAAGAGCAGGATTCACAGCTAGACTGCTCAGTACTGCTGTGTAATGTCTTCCACACAGCTTTATAGAGAAAGAAGAGCAGGATTCACAGCTAGACTGCTCAGTACTGCTGTGTAATGTCTTCCATGCGGCTTTACAGAGAATGACGAGCAGGGTTCATTTATGTCTGTTAGTGTTTTTGACCCAATTTTTAAGGAATTGGAAGAAAAAGCTCTGTGTAAACTTGAGGCGCATGAAGGTGCTGTAGGGCTCCATAGGTGCCGCCTCAGAGGTTGTAATATGGATGTGGACCAGTGGCGTACTGTCAATGTTGACCGGCCATGTGACTGCTATGGGGCGAATGACCTGCAGGGAGAACTCAGTGCCAAATGTCCCTACTCCAACTGGCATCCACCCACTTCTGACAACATCTGCCTTTTACGTGTGACAGAAGTCAAGAATATATTTTCCACTGAAGACTCCCCCCAGTAACTGTAGTGTTTGAATGCAGCAATTTACACTTTAAAGGGAACCTGTCAGGTGCAATATATACCCAGGGCCTGGAGCAGTTCTGAGTACACATTGCTAATCCCTGGCTAACTGTCCCTGTATACACAAGCATAGATAAAGAGATCTTTAGAAAAAGTATTTCTAAAGGCCCCTTTACACACTGCAACATCGCTAACGACATCGCTGTAAAGGCCCCGTCACACTAAGCAACATCGCTAGCAACATCGCTGCTAACGAACAACTTTTGTGACGTTGCTAGCGATGTTGCTGTGTGTGACATCCAGCAACAACCTGGCCCCTGCTGTGAGGTCGTTGGTTGTTGCTGAATGTCCTGGGCCATTTTTTAGTTGTTGCTGTCCTGCTGTGAAGCACAGATCGCTGTGTGTGACAGCGAGACAGCAACAACTAAATGTGCAGGCAGCAGGAGCCGGCTTCTGCGGAGGCTGGTAACCAATGTAAACATCGGGTAACCAAGAAGCCCTGTCCTTGGTTACCCGATATTTACCTTTGTTACCAGCCTCCGCCGCTCTCACTGCCTGTGCTGCCGGCTCCTGCTCTGTGCACATGTAGCTGCAGTACACATCGGGTTAATTAACCCGATGTGTGCTGTAACTAGGAGAGCAGGGAGCCAGCGCTACGCATTGTGCGCTGCTCCCTGCTCTGTGCACATTTAGCTGCAGCACACATCGGGTAATTAACCCGATGTGTGCTGTAACTAGGAGAGCAGGGAGCCAGCGCTAAGTGTGCGCTGCTCCCTGCTCTCTGCACGTGCGGTGGTAACCAAGGTAAATATCGGGTTGGTTACCCGATATTTACCTTAGTTACCAAGCGCAGCATCTTCCATGCGGCGCTGGGGGCTTGTCACTGGTTGCTGGTGAGCTCACCAGCAACTTGTGTAGCGACGCTCCAGCGATCCCTGCCAGGTCAGGTTGCTGGTGGGATCGCTGGAGCGTTGCAGTGTGACATCTCACCAGCGACCTCCTAGCAACTTACCAGCGATCCCTATCGTTGTTGGGATCGCTGGTAAGTTGCTTAGTGTGACGGTACCTTTACGTCACCGGTTTTGTGACGTAATAGCGACCTCCCCAGCGACATTGCGGTGTGTGAAACGCATCAGCGACCTGGCCCCTGCTGTGAGGTCGCTGATCGCTACAAACCTTTCAGGACCATTTTTTTGTCTTTTGTTTCCCGCTGTGCAGCATGCATCGGTGTGTTTGACACCGTTACGAGTTCGTTAGCGACTTCCCTTTCAAATAGCTGCTTTGACATGTCCCCAATGACCAGCTAGGTCGTTCTGCAGGTCCGGGATCGCTAGAAAGTCTCTTAATGCTGCTGCGTCGTTGGCCAGGTCTGCCTGTTTGACAGCTCACCAGCGACTCACCAGGGACTTTGTAGTGATCCCGGCCAGGTTGGGATCGCTGGTGGGATCGCTTGAAAGTCTCCAGTGTGTAAAGGGGCCTTAAAGATCTTTTACCATATGCTAATGAGGTCAGGGATTAGTTACAAGGGTGTTAGTTCTCTTGGCTAGTCGGCCCACATAGCATGCTATCACGCCCCTGTGGCCATACTAACATGTTAATGAATGCGCAAGGACGCACACATACCTCACTCTTTATGGCGGCTGGCAGAGGATGGATGCGCACTGTGAATGATCTGGAGTCCCGGGACTTCTGATGATGCGCATTAAACGGACGCCGGGTGTACGCTTCCCAGCTTCAGTGAGGTACAGTGACCAGAAGTGCTGGGACTTCTGATCATGTGCAGTGCGCACCCATCCCCTGCCGGCCGCCATCAAGAGTGAGGTATGTGCGGCGTCTCTACCCATTCATTAACATGTTAGTACACCCGTAGTGGTCTGACCAGCCAAGGTAACTAATGCCCTTTTTGGCTAGTCCCTGCACTTATTAGCATACGATATAAGATCTTTAGAAATACTTTTTCTAAAGATCTCTTTATCTATGCTACTAGATACAGGGACTGTTAGGGTACCGTCACACTTTAGCGACGCTCCAGCGATCCCACCAGCGATCTGACCTGGTCAGGATCGCTGGTGCGTCGCTACATGGTCGCTGGTGAGCTGTCAATCAGGCAGATCTCACCAGTGACCAGCCACCAGCGACGCGTGGAAGCGATGCTGCGCTTGGTAACTAAGGTAAATATCGGGTAACCAAGCGCTCGTTTACCCGATATTTACCTTGGTTACCAGCGCACACCGCTTAGCGCTGGCTCCCTGCACTCGTAGCCAGAGTACATATCGGGTTAATAAGCAAACCGCTTTGCTTATTTACCCGATGTGTACTCTGGCTACGTGTGCAGGGAGCAGGGAGCCGGCACTGGCAGCCTGAGAGCTGTGGACGCTAGTAACCAAGGTAAATATCGGGTAACCAAGCAAAGCACTTCACTTGGTTACCCGATATTTACCTTGGTTACAGCTTACCGCAGGCTGCCAGACGCCGGCTCCGTGCTCCCTGCACATTCAGATCGTTTCTCTCTCGCTGTCAAACACAACGATGTGTGCTTCACAGCGGGAGAGCAACGTTAAAAAAATGAACCAGCACTGTGTGTAACGAGCAGCGATCTCACAGCAGGGGCCAGGTCGCTGCTCAGTGTCACACACAGCGAGATCACTAATGAGGTCACTGGTGCGTCACAAAAACCGTGACTCAGCAGCGATCTCGCTATGTGAGAAGTACCCCTTAGGCAGGGATTAGCAATATGCACCCTGAACTGCTCATGGTCCTTGGTGCATATTGCACCTGACAAGTTCCCTTAAAATTTGATTTTGACCTGATGGAGAAAGAACTCTCCGAAAGCATTGTTAAATAAAATAATTTTTTTCCTGGAGTTTCCTTCTATTCATGGCAGTGCAGCCTTAACCCTTCCTGCACCATTCCAAATGGAGTATGGCATCGTAGTAGTTAGATGAGTGAGGCTTGGATGTCACCCCTTCCATGATTCTATCTTGGTAAACTGATGGGGTACCCCAGTTGAGACTTTTCTTTATGGGGTCCTCAGAGTTCTGTGTACATGGGGAGAATGGTAAAGAACAGGCTAAAGTAGGAATGATGTCCGATTCTTGACACATTGAAGGTATTTTAATGATCTTGTACTACAACATTTCTGCATTTTAACAAGACATTAGTGACAATGCTGCAGTTGACCTCGGTTTAGCAAATTACTCTGTAAATATCCGATAACTATTAAAATAGGTCGAGCTTTGGGCCATTTCTATCAACGCAGATGAAGAAAATCCTTAAATAAGCTCCCCGTGTTTTTTTTCCGGGCATCTAATGGCGGTTAGCCTCAAAGATCTAAAAAAAAAAAAAATGATTATCCAAATCAGTAAATTACGTACCCCATGCTCAAACACATTTTTTTTTTGTCGGATGACCCCCACATATTTGCAAGCTTGTATAATCTCTGTGTGTCAGGGAGGAATGTGATGCATTACCAAACACCTCCTGCACATTTCGTTATCTGGAGAAGAAGGATAGAGGTCTGCCCGCTCTCCGTGGCTCCCATCACCCCTGGCTCATTACGCCACAGTGAATCATTTCAGTAGTGAGGCTACAGATGCTGTTTCGGTGTTCCTCGCTGATCCTTACCAGCGCTTTTGACCTTGTAGTGAAGAGCCTATTCCTTCTTTATCAGAGTGCGCAATTCATGTTGCTTGTGTGAATTACAGAAGATATTTCCCTTGGCATTTTTCTTGGTCCGTCTTTTCTTCCCTCATTAAAATGCGAATGAGCACGCCTGTGTATTAGAAGTGTTCTGTAATAGGAATATATCATAAATTAACGCCTTCATCTACAACACCTATTGGACATAACATTAAACCTCTGACAGATGAGGTCAGTAACTTTGATTCTCTCATAAGTGGGATTTTTTAGGCTGAAGGTGAAGATAAAGTTTGTGTTGGGAGGAAAGATAGACAAGTGCAAGGAACTCTGTGGTTTTCTCGGCAAGCAATGGTTAGTAACTCCCAAAAATTCTCCAAGAACCATTAAATTTGGTACTGGAACCACAGTCTCAGAATGGCTGTCATGGACAGACTAGAGGCTAGCCGCCCACTAAGCAGGATCCTGAGAACCCTCGAAACCCTTTAACCCCTATATAGGGATTTGGAAATATTACAGGGCCCCGGAGATCGCTACCTGTGGAAGGCTGAGTCCAGAGGAGAGTAGTCATCAGGCAGGGTCAAACCAGGAAATACTGAAAACGGACAAAATCTGCGGCAAGAGCGTAGTCAGGAAAACAGGCTGAGGTCAAAACCGGAGATAGCAGCGAGGAACAAAAACGGCAGGCATGAGAGTAGTCAGAGACCAGGCAGAGGACAAAACACAGGGATCAATAGTCAAAAAAGAGCGGGAACCAGAAACAAGCAGGAATGCAAAACTATCTGGCAGCGACCAGCAGACAGGAGGGGGGATTAGAAGGGTGTGGTGTCTTCCCATAGGCCGTGGCTGAAAGGTGAAAACTTCAGCTGGAAGATACACGTCACCACAATCAGCCAGTGGTACTGCAGGTCCCAGGGAAACCAAACCCAGCCTAGTGGATGGGAGCAGCCTGTGCTACCCCAAGCCACTGGCACCAGCTCCTCCCCTTATCACTAGCACTGGGAATACGGCAGCGCCTGGTGACCAAAGCAGAAGTCACAGGAGTGGACTCCAGTGGGGACGTGACAGGGACATGTTCATAAGAGTGCAAGGATATTCTTTCCAAATTTTTTGGAAAAGATGATAGAAAGGTGTTAGGACACACAGTACATCAATTTGCTGAGGGTGGGGCTGTGTAGTTGCCGACTGGTCCAAGTTCCCATGCTGACCACTGTCAACCACTGACAATGGGCATATGGATATAATTACTGACCCATGGAGGGTTGAAAAAAATAGCAAAAAGGGAGGCCATTAACAGCTCACCAGTCCAAGGGAATAGAAGTGCAGTGCACTGATATCCTGGGCCGGTTACCAGCTCTTCCGTGAGTAAACCGCACACACACCCAACATCCACATGATGTAAAGTAAAAAGAAGATTAATCAAACAAGGCTATTTTTTTCTAACTGGACAAAGATGGAAAAATCCAGCAGCTGCAAATAGTTGGCTGACGATGATTAAGAGCACGTCTCCCTTTGCTCGATACGCGTAGATGGAGGGATTTTTTTGGCTACATGTGCATGGGGGAGTCGGGAGAAATTGTCTGCTGTACAAATGTTTGGCTGATGATTATGTTGTATATGTGGCCAACTAAACCATCTAAACATGTACGACCAACAACGTAAGCCGCAGCCCTCCCGTCCCCCCCATACCTGGTAAATGACTGTTTGACCAGCAGCTATCTCGGCCACCTCTCCCATGCTTTGCTGAGCGCTATTTTTTGTTCTATAGGAGTGAGCAGACATGTCTGGCAGCTTATCTGAGGAGCAGAAAAAAAGGATCGTCAGTGGGACACAAGGACATGCCGGATCCTTAAGTCCCTCGACAATTAATTGGGGCTCTCAAATAGTTATGTCAGCCGATCCCGTCATTACTTGCAGGTTTGGCCTTCACTGGTCTAATTTGTTTTTGGGGGCTTTAGACTTTACTCATAGTTGGGGGTTTAAAGGAGTTGTCCACTCCTTTCAGATTGATGGCCTATCCTTAAGATAGGTCATCAATGTCTGAATGGCTGTCCAATACCCTGCACCACCGCCAATCAGCTGGTCTTTGTCCCAGTAGTGGCAGCAGGCAGCCGTAAATGCTCAGCTCTGGTGCTGCTCCATCTTCTGATAGTGGCCGCGGCCGGGTACTGCACATGATAATCAATAGGAGGCGGATGTGCAGTCCCGACCTTCACCGCTATCAGAAGATGGAGGAGCACCAGAACTGAGTATTTCCGGCTGCCTGCTGTTGCCGTCGGGACCAAGAACAGCTGATCGGCAGGATTTCTGACCCCATCTGATCAGACATTGATAACCTATCCCAAGGATAGGCCATCTATGTAAAAGTAGTGGACAACCCCTTTAAGGATCCTTTGAATCTGAGTGGAGAGCTAATTTAACAGGGATTTTTGTGGAGAGCCAATTTCTTTGATACCAAAACAGTATTGGACCAAGCCTGATATGGAAAAGTTGTTGCTTTCACAATACCAGGTCTGAATCCCTATTGTCACCAAATATATACCATATGTCCGTGTGAATAAAGCCAGACATCTGCATTGAAATCACAGGCACAATAATAGAAGTCCAGATTTAATAATTTCATTATTTTTGCTTTCACAATGAGCCGTGTCCATAGAATTGTACGGCTGAAGAAAATGAACTCCCGAGTTTCTGTGGAAGGAGAAGTGAGTAATGCCATTAATGAGCTGCAGATTGCACTTCCCACAAAATTCCATTCCAAGGCTGAGGAGATCTGGCCAGATTATTTTCCAGAGCAAGCGGAAAGCAATTGCTGTTGGTTTTGTTTATCTTCTTTAAAGGAAATGGGAGATAATGATTGCCATTGATAAATGCATTCTCTACTCTTGATAGCCCCGTTATTGTTATATTTGGATCTTGGTGGTTTGGATGTATGGACACGTTGCACTCATTTTGCATTTTTAGTTGTTTTACTATGATTTTTCTTTTTTTACATGTGATTTCTGAACACGGCTTTATTCACTCGCATCACGCTAGTGGGAACATTTTGGGATGGTCACAATCCTAGATGTAATGGGATCGACTCATAAGATCTGATCATGAACTGTGCCAGGCGAGAGGACGTTTACTGTGTTGTGTCAGTGCCGTAGAGGCACCTGCCCGATGACGGGAAGCAGAGTTGTGTAAGTGCCGAGCGGCCGCTCCCCGGACGGCTGCACTGCCTGAACTTGACTGCATTTTTTTTCATTTGGGAAAACTGATGACGTAAATTGATTTGGAGAGAGAACAGATTTCTGCAGTGACAGCAACTTGTGTAAGAAACTTGGAAACCGCGTTTTATTTCAAGAAATCCTTAATATTGACAAGCTAAATTAAAATGTATTTATTCTATAGAAAACCAAAGCTGACCAGTTTTAGTTGCACCATGTGCAGGAGCATCTAGGGGTGGTCGAGCCCCTACAATGTGAAATATATGGTTATGTAAAGTGTAATACGTTATGTGTTGTAAGGCTATGTGCCCACGGGACAACGTACCCGCGGACTTTTCCGCAGATTTGTCCACAGGTTTACCGCAGCTGCTCCCCGGAATCCGCAGCTATCCATTGCTGCGGTATACCTGCGGGACAAGTGCGGAAATACCTGCGGAATTCCCGCCCTGTATCTCCATAGTGGAGGAGCGGGAATTCCGCAGATATTTCCGCATGAATAACTGACATGCAGTTTCATGCGGCTGACGGACATCCGCAGCATATTTCACAGCCGCACATACTGCACCATTGATACAGCACTCCCCAAATCCCATAGAATAACATGGGGAGTGTCTGTACTTGCTAGAACCTGTGGATTTATCTGGAAAATCTAGATAAATCCGCAGGCTTTCCATGGCAAAATCCGTGGGTATGTTGTCCCATGGGCATAGCCTAATGTGTTAACCATAATTAGTCAAATATAGCACAGTGGAAAATATAAGTAGGATGTAGTGTGAGGTAAGGGCTTGGGATGTCATTTATAGGAAGGTATGTAAAGCAAAGGAATATTATGTAGATAGATTTTTTTTTTTTAATCAACAGAAACAGGTCATGTCAGGTTCAGCTCACTGGGGGGTGGAACTAGTGTTGAGCAGTGAGTCACTAACTGGTTACATAGTGAGCTAAGAGCCAGTTCTGTATAGGGTTCCTTGAGTGACAAGGTGGCTTTGTAACTTGAGCCCATTAGGGAGCCCAGTGGTATCATCCAAGGGTCCAGAGCCTACGGCTCACCTCAGGACGGGCTTAGAAGAGTCCAAGGACTAGACTGCTGTCGAGGCAGAGAACCTCGGACGGTCCAAAGGAAGTCGAGCGACTAGAAACTGTCAGGGGCAGTGAGAGGACTATAGGTAGCTAAAGAGAGAAGAAGAGGGAAATGGAGGCAGGGGCCCAGAAGCTGGAGGACTTTGTCCAAGATGGTGGAATAGGCCAGACGGAGTACCCTAGGAGAAAATGGCAGCAGAACCATAGAAGTGTGGTCATGTCTGTCATTAGGGTGTAAGATAAGATAAAGTGTTCAAAATCGTATTTCATATGTACGAAGGTACAGTGAGCCACAACTCTTAGCTGGACCAGAGGGTGCAGTAGCCCCTGGAGCATAGGGGAAGGCCCAAATGGTCACCATGCCCATATGACAAGACCAAAAATTGAGATTTTACATTGCCCATAAGCTTCAAGTTACAGATAAGGTGGCACACACCTAAACTTTTCTGTCACATTTTTAGCCGCAGATTCACGGTGATTCCACAGTTAAATACAGGGTGGGCCATAAGTATGGATACACCCTGATAAAATAAGTGGTTGTTGATATCACCTTACCGTTTGTGGCATATTAGTATATGGGAGGGGTAAAACATTTGAGGCTGGGTGACGCCCATGGTGACCATCTGCAAAGTCGCCATTTTTAATTCAACTTTACTTTTTTTTTTTATCAGGGTGTATCCATACTTATGTCCCACCCTGTACTTTCTATTTATTGATTTCATACTCCATTACCATGGAACTTTTTTATCCTTCTGTACTAGTTTTTCCTTCTGATCTGTTTCTATTATTATTATTATTATTATTATTATTATTATTATTATTATTATTATTATCCTTATATGCAAATAAACTTCTTTTTGATTAAGTAACAGTACATCATAGTTATAGGTTTTATGGTTTTCCAAACGCACAGCTGATCTCATTTTGTTCGGTGTACATTAGTGGAAAGTGAGTGGCAGCCCCCGCTCTGACTCCTCTCGATGGTCTATTCATCTGAAGGCGGGGAGAGTGAAGCCGGCAGTGATTGGGCTCAGGGCTCAAATGATGTAACAACCTCATGTGAGCCCAAGAGAGCGAGTGCCAGCACTGCTGCAATGACGTCGGCACCGGAGGGGAGTATAATCTTTTTTTTATTTTAATGGGAACAAACATTCAGATTCAGAAGGGGTTTTCCAAGTAGTGGACAGTGCCTTTAATGGTTTGACCATTTTGGATCATGCCTTTTAAGGCCCCGTCACACACAGAGATAAATCTTTGGCAGATCTGTGGTTGCAGTGAAATCATGGACATATTGTTCCATTTGTACACAGCCACAAACCTGGCACTGATTGTCCACAATTTCACTGCAACCACAGCTCTGCCGCAGATTTATCTATGTGTGTGACAGGTCCTTTAGTGTAAAAGGTCTCTTTAATAATAATTTATTCATTTATATAGCACTATTAATTCCACAGCGCTTTACATACATTGTTCATACTGTCCCCATTGGGGCTCACAATCTAGAGTCCCTATCAGTATGTTTTTTGGAGTGTGGGAGGAAACTGGAGTACCCAGAGGAAACCCACGCAAACACGGGGAGAACATACAAACTCCTTGCAGATGATGTCCTTGGTGGGAATTGAACACAGGACCCCTGTGCTGCAAGACTGCAGTGCTAACCACTGAGCCACCATGCCGCCCTCTTGACTGTAAGACAGTTTTGGAGGTCTTTGTGTGAAGAAATTAATGTTTTACTCACCTTCCCTGGCTCCACCCTTGATCTCCTAGCCTATTATTGTCTTCAGCGCTGATGTCACATTGACAGCGCTGCAACCAACTGGTGAGCTCAGCAACTCTACCAGGATGGACAGCACAGGATACTCAGCTCACTGATTGGCTGCAGCGCTGTTGATGTGATGTCAATGTTGCCCGTTTAATGCTTAATGACATCCGCAGCTGTTTTGTTCATGGCTGTGCCAAAAATCTCCAAATGATTGTGGTAGCAGAAGCTATATTCGCATGTATGGGATGAGGACGTGTGTGCACAAGGACTTGGCGCTTCATAGATTAGCCCTCATGCAAATTTTGCCGAGGTTTATTATTCTGCCTTTGTTTCTGCCGGGCAATGTGTGACCCCAGTGTAATGTCAGTCTGAGCACACGAGCCGTGTGTAATCCACAGTTTATTTTGCATTTATGCATCATCGGGCTTTGCTTGCTGAGAATGATCCGCTCATTTCCTGTGGCTCCACGCGCCTGCACGGGCCTGCTCACGTTGTCATCGCCGGTCGCTTTCACTGGCGCACTCCACAATATTGCTAAAATTCTGCAGTTATCAAGATTTATAGTAATGGGTAATGTGCCCGTCTCCGGTGTGTTACCAGAATGATGCATTAAGCAATTTACTACAGATTCCTCCATGGACTGAAGCTACCATACTTTATAATACCCAGGGCCTTAAAGGACTTGGAAACTTTCCTGCCTATAAATTTTCATTTTAAACATGTCCCTAGATGTGCAGAGATACATTGTCTAGTTCTGATCTATCGCTGATCATAGGAGGGAGGGGTGGGCCTATAACCCCCTGCTTTTTGATATACTCACATGTATCCTCTGTGTGCTGACAGCATATTAACAGGTCCTTAAAGGAATCCATTAGGATATCATATCTACTTTTTAGTAAAGTTCCCTTCTGCCCTTCCGTATACAGAGGCGTGGACTGGCCCACAGGAGAACCGGGGAATCCTCTGGTGGGCGCCCTTGCAGTAGTATGTCACTTAGGCTACTTTCACACATCCGGTTTGAGCAGTGCGGCTCAATCCGGCTGTGAAAACTATGCAACGGATGCGGTGAAAACACCGCATCCTTTGCATAAGTTTTTACATGCGGCCCGTCCGGTTTTTTCCGGTTGCGGCATGCTACTGAGCATGCGCAGTGGAAAAAACTGCATGCGGCGAGCGGATGCGTTTTTTTTCCGCATCGCGCCGCATCCGGCCTCCATAGGTATGCATTGAAAAATGCGCCGCAGCGGCCGGATGCGGCGCGATGCGGTGTTTTTTGCCGGAGCAAAAAACGTTGCAGGGAACGTTCGATCCGGCCGCGGCATCGGCTAAATCTGCCGCATGCGGCAAAAACTGGACCGAACGCAAGCCCCTGCAGCACAATACGGCACTAATGTAAGTCTATGCAAAAAAAAACTCAACCGGCGTTACAAAAGCCAGTTGCGGTTTTTCTGCAGAACGCCGTATTGTGCCGCAGAGCAAAAATCCGGATGTGTGAACATCCTTCTTTTTGCCGGTTTCGCGGATCCGGCGCGCTCCCGTACAGTGAATACAGTACAATGACAGCGCAACAAGCGCCGGTCACGTGCTGTCATGTGACCGGCGCATGTGACCCGGAAGTTACAGCGCTGTCATTGTACTGTATTCACTGTACGGGAGCGCGCCGGATCCGCGAAACCGGCAAAAAGAAGGATGTGTGAAACTGGCCTTACCCCAACATAATTAGTATTTGGCACAATACACTTGCTGGCTTTATATCTTGATAATGAAACATCTCATCATTTATTTTGCAAACCACCCAGTATATTATAAAATAGAAGCAGAGGTCAATTTGTAAATGTAATAATATTTGCATGTAGTTGATCAGTGGCTCCCAGAGTCAGTGTTACTGGTGGACCCCCAGAGTCATTGTTACTGGCAGGCTCCCCCCCCCAGAGTCAGTGTTACTGGCGGGCTCCCCCCCCCCAGAGTCAGTGTTACTGGCGGGCTCCCCCCCCCCAGAGTCAGTGTTACTGGCGGGCTCCCCCCCCCCAGAGTCAGTGTTATTGACGAGCCCCATGTACAATACAAACCCCAAATCCTCATGTCTTCAGCTGGCAATGTTCCAGCGATATCCGTGTTGTATCTACTGGCATTTATGTGGCAGTGTTATATCAGGTGAGCGCTGCAGCCCATCAGTGGCCTCTTTTTGGCTGCAGCACTCATACTTTCCTCTGACAAAACAGTTTAGTCTGATTGAAGAAGTGAATACTGCAGCTGATCAGCGTAATGTCATGCGAGCTCCAGCAGACACCGCATCGACATTGCATGAACGACACTGGTCGGGGGAGGGGACTATATGGTGTTTTCATTTTACTTGATATCTAAGGGGTAAGGTTTCTCCTTGGTGAGGGGCCAAGGCGGGGAAAGGAGACCTATACTCCATGCAATGCTCCGCTGGGAATTGAAATAAACGGGAACTCTTTCCCACATACAGGAGATAGCAATCCTAAAAGTCAATATCGACACTTTAACGTGACACATGACTTTATTGCCATTTAAAAAGGGATTGTAAAGTAGATGAAAAGACCTTTAAGTTTTTTGTTTGCCAGAATTAAAAAAAAAATAAATACTGAAAGCCATTTGTGCATTTTCTTATTACTTGTTCACAACACTAAAAGTGATGTGGTAGCCGCTACTCCTTGATTAACCTAACAGTCCATAAGAAAACTCGAACCGGGCCGCGTAAAACTTCTGCACGCCCCAAAATTCATGTACATTTGAGCTGTGTAATGAGAATAGGACGTTAAAATAACCTCGTACACAACTCTTAAAAAAATAAATAAAAAAAAAAGCCCAAAATGGCAAATGTGACTTGTGATTGTTGCGTTTTATGCTTCAAGACAATGACTTCTTCAATAGTTATAATGACCTGTGTGGCACAGAAGATAATACGCACCATCAGAGTAATAGGCCGTCCTGCTCTTTTCTACAGCAGAGAGTTTTTTGGAAACTTAATACATGTTCGATTTTATTGATCTCATTTTAGCACATTTCATGCATGTAGAGCAGAAAACTATAAGCGCCACTCACCACTCGTTATATTTAAAAATAGCCTTTTATTCTGATGATATGTGTAGGATGTGGAATAAATGGAGCGACAGCTGTTTCGCCTGTTACCAGGCTTCTTCTGGTTCAATGGGGAGCCAGAAGAAGCGCAGTGACATGCGAAACAGTTGCTATTTTTAAACTGAACCAGTGGTGAGTGACGCATATTTTTCTGCTCTGCATGCATAAAATGTAACATTTATTTATTTATATTTTTTTTTGGGCTGAGCACCACATATACTGGTCAATCCCTGAACATATCAGATTCCTTGTGTGCTATTTACTAGCTTTTTTGCTTACGATATACTCTGTGTAGACTATGTAGCAATACCAATAAACATTATTTTTACTCAGAAGTCATTTTAGCACTTCAGGCCCAGAATGAAGAGCAGAGCCCAGAGCTGATTTGTCTGAGCTTTTTATTTGCGTGCTTGTGCCCATTCCTTAGCCTTGTCCTTAGTCACATTGTGCAAGCAGCAATCACACATAGACACGCACACGCTACTCAGCCTGATATCCACAGGCGGCTCGAAGAGGGAGAAAAAGCCTTTCCTGCTTGTACTTAGTCAGTGATGATATGTTCCTTGGCTTCAAGCCATATTCCGTCAGATTCCTACATACTTTAGGTTTTCCAGCAGTGCTGCTGACGCTTGCCAGAAAATGTCATCGTTTTTAGGATCTGAAGGAGGGCATGTGGGGAATCTCACTGGGGCTGTTGTTTGGTTTGCTCATTTCTGTGCTTCCATACCTGTTTTGATACATTTGCATTGACTATAAAAGCAGTTATATGGCTTCTACTTTGTTATGAATATTTGGTCTTCGAAACCTTATGTTTTTATCTTATTTTACCTGCCGCAGGATTTATTTTTGTATGCGTTGTGCCAACATATGTGCTGTACAGAGACTGCATCCATCAGCCCCAACACAGAACCGAATATCCCTAAAGATCATATATGAATCAGGGAGCTCCTTTTGGAGACCACCAACAGACAAAGGGGTCCTAGAGGCCAGGCAATGCCCCATGGGGAAGAATAGAGTGAAGGCGTAACTTCCATGTAGCAATCATGCACATTTAACCTTGGCTTGTCTGAAATTTCTCTGCTGTGTTCTTACTACAGACAAACACGAGGTCGATCACCAGTGAGGGAGGTGGAGCATGCAAAATTAGGGGGCTGAACGGTATCCTAAGCCTCTTAGCCATTCCCGGGGTGCACCAACAACTCTAATTAGCATATTTGATTAAACATAATTTTCTGCAACATAAGTGACGATTTGAGCACTAAAGTTGCAATTTTTATAGGGGCAATTTCTCCTCTTACAAGGGGCTGCTGCTATATCTTTGGCTTTGTGCTTAGTTTACACTGTCATTTTGGGCTGACACACTGCCTTTAAGCTGTCACATGCCATTCAAATGAATGGTTTACCTCTATAGACTGTCTACGCAAGGGGCGACATACCATTGGGGTACCCGGTGCACCTGCACAAGGGCCTAAGAGGTAACTAGGGCCTACATCTGTCATGCTATGTGTACCAAGTAGCAAGTGAGCAGCGAAAGGTAAGGCAAGGGGACCCCTATGTCTTGGGAAGGGGGAGACGGTGACCCCATGACCAAACCTACAGCTGGTCCCTGGGATCCCTCCTCGCCCTAGATAGGTTCCACACATATACGCCAAGCCGGATAACTAACCCTAGGTATCCCTAGTGCTGGACCCTAAATAGGGAACGGTTGGAATGAGCTCTTTGTCAACCCGACTAAATGCTAAAGGAGGAATGAACTGAATAATGTCACCAGCAGCAGTCCTGAGGAGAACAGAATATTTAGGCACCAAGAGAATACTTATGATCAGCAGCTGGGTGGAAGGCGAGCTCCTCCTGGGTCCAAAAGGGGGCGAGATGAAAATCCTGCAGGAAAGCTACCTATTAGAATGAATACTAACAGCAGGAACAATAGAAAGTCAGGGAACATTTTGCGCAGCAAGCACTGTGACCTTCTATAGCCAGAAATCCCCTGACTTTCTGAGACCCGTGACACACCTGTGACAACATCTGCCTCCAAAGCAGGTGGAATTGTGCATTGTGATGAGCTGTTGGAGTGCAAAAGGTTCATATATTGTTCTTCCACAGGGGACCTCTGTGTTGCTCCTGGTCTATGCCGATCCTTGTTATCCCAGTTTTTCTGTATTAGTGGGAAGCTCCAAATGGGGAACCCTCCCATGACTCCATTGAAAAAAAAATAACGTGACCGATATTCAAACTGAAAGATGATAATCTGTTACTAGAGTTGAGCGGATTGCCAATAATCCGGGTCCGACGGATCAGTGGCGGGTTGACAAGGAAGTCCGAGATCCGATCCGGAATCCGGGCCAATATATGTCAATGAGGAGTGGAATCCGGGACGAGAGAGAGACAGAGAGACAGAGACGTGCACCCAGAATCCCGCGTCTAGGTCGGACCCGGATCTACCGCTTAAACCGCACGGTTACGGATTTGTCCAGTCCGGGGTCCGCTCAACACTAGTTACTACACATCCTCCTACACCCACTGGTGGAAGCATCTAACGACTTTATCAAGGCAAAGCCAAAGGTGGTTTATGCAAAGAAGGACCCCTAATACAATACTCCACCAAGCCAAGACTACAAATCTCAGAAGACCATCAGTTGTACCCATAGCAATCAATGTCCTATGTGATGGCGCGTGGTACAAAATGGTTGGCTCAGGACTTAGACTTCTATGATTTCTTGCTTAGTATATTTTGTGTGAGACGTTAGGAACTAAAGACACACAGTATATGTACAGTGTAGCATTAAACAAGGTATAAAATGGTGACACTGTGTTGTGTTGTGAACAGTGATAATTGGGAAGTCCCATAAATTTGCTATTACAGTTCTTAAAATTTCCGTTCTGTTCTAATGATCCCCAGTAGAGTCATATGCCAAAGAAAAGTGGAAGAACCATATTGTAATGTTGGATGTTGGATTTCTTCTCTAATTGTTTTCCTAACTGTAATTATTTAAAGGAATATTCCAATAATTGATATTTCTCATCAATTCTGTTGTTAGGAATAACTTTCTGTTGCGGGGAGAGCCGGGATCCTGAAAGCTGGACTCTGCAGACTCCAGTCTTACATGCAGCTGAGTGCTGCTCCTCATACCCTATAGGACTGGCATCAGGAGCTGAGTGCTATACCCCGCTTTCTCCATGAGCGCTTGCACTTTCGCTCTATTCATGTGGAGACCTGTTCTTACGATTGTTAGGAGTCTCCATTAGTCATATTCACAGCAATCAGAAAGTTATCCCATAAATCATAAAGAACAACTTTGTATATTCTGGGACCACCCATTTAAATGGAACCTGTCAGGTATAATATGTACCCTGAACCATGGGCAGTACTGGCTGCATATTGCTAATTCCTGCGTAACAGTCCCGGTCTATAGTAGCATAGATAAAGGGATCTTTAGAAAAAGTATATATAAAGATCCCATCCCATATGATATGTTAATGAGGCCAGGGACTAGTTGCAAGGGCATTAGTTCCCTTGGCTAGTCGGCCCTCTTAGCTTGTTAGCATACCTTCCCTGTGGGCGTGCTAACATGCTGATCAATGTGTAGCGTAAGAGGATGGTCACGCTTACATCTGCTGTCATTGTGCCCGACGGTGGATTTCGGCTTAGTGCGCATGATCCTGGACTTTTACTGATGCGATCTATAAGGCTATGTGCACACAAGAAATTTCTTAAGAAAAATCCTTTTTCTAAAGAAAATTTCTTGAGTGTAGGAATAGCGCACCTGTGTTAAACGCATCAAAAACGCACCTACGTTTTTACCGCGATTTGGTGCGTTTTTGGTGACTCTTTGGTGCGTTTTTACCACTGGTTGCTCCCTGCGTTATTGTGCCATTATCTATGGTAACTAACGCAGTTAGCTGCAGAAAAGAAGTGACCTGCTCATTCTTTTTTTTAAGAAAATCTACTGAAAGAATTTTCTTAAGAAAAAAACGCAGTGTGCGCACAGCTAATTTTTTTTCCCATAGGTTTGGCTGGGGAATGTCTGCAGAAAGATTACAAGAATTTCTCAAGAAATTTCTGCAGCAAAAACGCAGGTAAAAAAACGCAGTGTGTGAACACAGCCTAAAGCCGGGTGTACACGTCCTGGCTTCAAACTTGTGTAGTGCGCATGACTGAAAGTTCGGGATCACGGTCACTGAGCCAAAGTCCAGAGACTGCAGCACAGAGAGGAGCGCTACAATTCTTACACTGTGCATTCATTAGCATGTTAGCACTCCCACAGGAGCGTGCTTACATGCTAAGGGGGCCAACTAGCCAAGGGAACTAACGCCCTTGCAACTAGTCCCTGGCCTCGTTAGCATAGCATATACAGTGCTGGCCAAAAGTATTGGCACCCCTGCAATTCTGTCAGATAATACTCAGTTTCTTCTTGAAAATGATTGCAATCACAAATTCTTTGGTATTATTAACTTCATTTAATTTGTCTTCAATGAAAAAAAAAATAAAATGTCATAAAGCCAAATTGGATATAATTCCACACCAAACATAAAAAAGGGGGTGGACAAAAGTATTGGCACTATTTGAAAAATCATGTGATGCTTCTCTAATTTGTGTAATTAACAGCACCTGTAACTTACCTGTGGCACCTAACAGGTGTTGGCAATAACTAAATCACACTTGCAGCCAGTTGACATGGATTAAAGTTGGCTCAACCACTGTCCTGTGTCCTTGTGTGTACCACATTGAGCATGGAGAAAAGAAAGAAGACCAAAGAACTGTCTGAGAACTTGAGAATCCAAATTGTGAGGAAGCATGAGCAATCTCAAGGCTAAAAGTCCATCTCCAAAGACCTGAAAGTTCCTGTATCTATGGTGCGCAGTGTCGGCAAGAAGTTTAAAGCTCATGGCACTGTGGCTAACCTCCCTAGATGTGGAAGGAAAAGAAAAATTGACGAGAGATTTCAACGCAAGATTGTGCGGATGGTGGATAAAGAACCTCGACTAACATCCAAACAAGCTCAAGCTGCCCTGCAGTCTGAGGGTACAACAGTGTCAACCCGTACTATCCGTCGGCGTCTGAATGAAAAGGGACTGTATGGTAGGATACCCAGGAAGACCCCACTTCTTACCCCAAGACATAAAAAAGCCAGGCTGGAGTTTGTCAAAACTTACCTGAGAAAGCCTAAAACGTTTTGGAAGAATATTCTCTGGTCAGATGAGACAAAAGTAGAGCTTTTTGGGAAAAGCAATCAACATAGAGTTTACAGGAAAAAAAAGAGGCATTCAAAGAAGAGAACACGGTCCCTTCAGTCAAACATGGTGGAGGTTCCCTGATGTTTTGGGGTTGCTTTGCTGCCTCTGGCACTGGACTGCTTGACCGTGTGCATGGCATTATGAAGTCTGAAGACTACCAACAAATTTTGCAGCATAATGCAGGGCCCAGTGTGAGAAAGCTGGGTCTCCCTCAGAGGTCATGGGTCTTCCAGCAGGACAATAACCCAAAACACACTTCAAAAAGCACTAGAAAATGGTTTGAGAGAAAGCACGGGAGACTACTAAAGTGGCCAGCAATGAGTCCAGACCTGAATCCCATAGAACACCTGTGGAGAGATCTCAAAATGCCAGTTTGGAGAAGGCACCCTTCAAATCTCAGGGACCTGGAGCAGTTTGCCAAAGAAGAATGGTCTAAAATTCCAGCAGAGCATTGTAAGAAACTCATTGATGGTTACCGGAAGCGGTTGTTCGCAGTTATTTTGGCTAAAGGTTGTGCAACCAAGTATTAGGCTAAGGGTGCCAATACTTTTGTCTGGCCCATTTTTGGAGTTTTGTGTGAAATGATCAATGATTTGATTTTTGTTTCATTCTCTTTTGTGTTTTTTCATTGCAAGCAAAATAAATGAAGATAATAATACCAAAGAATTTGTGATTGCAATCATTTTCAAGAAGAAACTGAGTATTATCTGACAGAATTGCAGGGGTGCCAATACTTTTGGCCAGCACTGTATAGGATCTTTAGATATATTTTTTCTAAAGATCCCTTTATGTATGCTACTATAGGCTGGGACGGTTAGGCAGGGATTAGCAATATGCACCCAGAACTGCTCATGGTTCTGGGTGCATATTGCACCTGACAGGTTCCCTTTAACTTGCCATTCTTCTTGCTTCCGATGCAGTTTCATCCCATTTACTCGATTTGCAGAGCAAAAATCTTCCAAAAGACTGAATAAAAATAGGAGCCGCCGCTTTCGGTAAACATAGTCTATTTCCTTGACCTTATTTTTTTCTTGGAATAGTTGTATTGATTTTTCTTGTATTACTTCTTTCTCTGTGATAGTTAACGTGAGATGGAATTAGTTGGTATCGTAGGGCTCAAAAATTGACCTTGCTGTATCTGACGATCTAGAAATCTTTTTTTTTTTCTGTAGGTGTATTAGGCTGCTTTCACACTACGTTTTTTTTTAACATGCATCATGAACGTTTTTTTGCTGTAAAAGTGGATCCTGTTTTTACAAAGAAAAACGCATGTGTTATTTTGCAGGATCCTGCCACTTGAAGTTTATGGGCGGGCATTGAAGTCATGTGATCGGGAGTGAGGGGAACTGAACGTGATAGACTGGGAGCCAGCATCTGACAGCTGCGGACGCTGGTAACCAAGGTAAACATCGGGTAACTAAGCGAAGTGCTTTGCTTGGATACCCGATATTTACCTTGGTTACGAATGTCCGTAGCTGATAGGAGCCGGGCTGCCTGCTCCCTGCACACGTAACCAAGGTAAACATCGGGTAACTAAGCGAAGCGCTTTGCTTGGTTACCCGATATTTACCTTGGTTACAAGCGTCCACCACTCTCAGGCGGGGGAGAACGAGGGAGGGGGAGAGAGAGACTGATCACACCAGGCTGATTTCTGGGCATGCTCAGTAGAGCAAGCAAGATCCTGTCTATCAGCATGCCAGCGTTCACATGCGTTTGCGTGCAGTATAGTCAGGATCCAGCAATTTGCAGTATTTGGATGCAGCTCAAAAACGCTGCAAGTAGCATTTTTGAAAAAAGTTAAAAATCTGCAAGTTGCTGGATCCTCACTATACCGCACGCAAACGCAGGTGAACGCATGTTGACGCGAGTCTATTGCAAATGCATTGAAATGAAAACGCATTTGCACTGGATCCGTTTTTGCGTTAAAAAAACGTTCATGTTAAAAAAACCTAGTGTGAAAGCCGCCTTAGATAGCTGGCACTTATGTACATAGACATTTTGTTTTATATTAATCTTCTAATCTACAAATACTTTATGTAGTTTTGTAAAATGTCAGGTCAAGAAGAGAGGAGCATCCAACCCAGTAGGTATACAATACATTACAGTATATCGCATACTTGCCTACTGAGCACCCAGTGTTGAAAATCTTTAAGGGCTCAAGCGGATGTGGGTCAGATTTCGACCACAGGTCTCCAAACTGGAGCACAACAGTTTCATATATTTCTTTGATGCCACGCCAGTCCATGCGTTGCAGATCGAGATCTGGCTGATTTGCATGGATGTATGGCATGAGCCCTTATTGTACTAATTAACTCCCGTAACTGGGACCTCCGGTGATCAGTTGTATTCTGCATCCTTTTCACCACCTCAGGAATAAGAGGAGACATTACATATTTACCAATGAAATCAATGGGTTTTTCATGTGTAATGCCGAGTCCTGTAGACCATAAATGAAGGCCGGCCTCTTGTCTTTGTTGCCTCTAGGATCATTTATAGATTTTATAAAATAAATACATAAATGAAAAATAAACTTCATCAGAAATGACCCAAAAGATTAGACCAGTTTTAGATGGTGATAATCAAAACGATGAGGCTGAAAAGATAAAAGGCGCAAAACTGTCTTCTTAACCTGGTTGAAACCAGTATAAGGCTATGTGCGCACTAGAGCTTTTTACCTGCGGATTTACCCGCGGATTTGCCCCGGAAATTTCTTGAGAAATGTCTGCAATCTTCGTGCAAACATTTCCCATGAAATTCAATGAGAAAAAAAAATAGCTGTGCGCACTGTGCGGATTTTTCTCAAGAAAATTTCTTAAGAAAATTTTCTCGAGAAACTTTCTTGAGAAAATGTGCATGTCCATTAATTTCTGCAGGTACCTGCGGTATTCCGGGGGTATTCCGCAGGTAGCAATGATGTGCGGTATACCACCGGAATAGCCGCGAATTACCTGCGGGAATGCTCATCATTGCCTGCGGTTTTGCAGGAAGCGATGTCATTATGCCAGGAAGAGGAAGCAGAGCAGAGTAAACACACGTCACACTCCCTGGACGCCGCACAGAAGCACTTCTGCAGTCTGTGTCCTGCTCCGGCCTCGCGGCTGCCTGCACTGCAGGGTGTCAGTGTCTGCCCGCAGTGTCAGCAGCCTGTCACGCGGCAGCGCAGGCAGACACGGATACCCTGCAGTGCTGGGAGCCGCGGGGATGACGATCGCTGCTGTCAGGAGGTGAGATCATTACCTGCTGTGACGATCTCCTGCCTCCTGACGTCACCGCGGTCACTGATGTCTATGCCCGTCTCGCGAGCGGCCCGAGACTGTCACTAGCGGTGACGTCACGGGCTCTCGTGATACTTCTGACAACGCGGCGGGCATAGAAGTCAGTGACAGCGCTGACATCAGCAGTACAGGAGATGATCACAGAAGGTAATGATCTCATCTATGCTCCTGATGGCAGCGCTCGTCATCCCCTGCAGTGACCTGAGCTGACCTATTGATGTTAGCTCAGGTCACTGCATTGCTCTCCCAGCCAATGGGGAACATTCTGTTCTTCATTCACTGGGACAGTGACTATGGTATGGATCGCCGTGGGACCCCCCCCCCCTTATTGGATTACGCCGGACGTGGATTGATTGTTCTTTTCAATAAATTGGTTAAAGAGGCTATGTGGGGAGTGTTTTTTCAAATAAAACTTTTTTTGTTGTCTATTTTTTAATTATTACTGACTGGGTTGGTGATGTCGGGTATCTGATAGACGCCTGACCTCACCAACCCCAGGGCTTGATGCGAGGTGACATTACACATCTGGCATCAACCCCATATATTACCCCGTTTGCCAACGCACCAGGGCGCGGGATGAGCTGGGGCAAAGCGCCAGGATTGGCACGTCTAATGGATGCGCCACTTCTGGGGCGGCTGCGGCCTGCTATTTTTAGGCTGGGGAGTGTCCAATAACAGTGGACCTCCCTAGTCTGAGAATATCAGACCCCAGCTGTCCGCTTTACCTTGGCTGGTGATCCAATATGGGGGGGACCGCACGTTTTTTGTTTTAAATTATTTATATAATTTAAAATAACAGCGTGGGGTGCCCACTGTTTTGTATTATCAGCCAAGGTGAAGCTGCCAGCGGTGGTCTGCAGGCTGCAGCCGTCTGCTTTACCCTAGCTGGCTACAAAAAATGGGGGGACCTCACGTCGTTTTTTTTTAATTATTTATTTATTTTATGGCTAAATACAAGGCTAAGCACCCTTTAGTGCCACATGAAAGTCACTAAAGGGTGCCAGCTTAGAAAATGCAGGGGGTGGAACATTATATAGGTTTTTCTCATCTATCTATCTATCTATCTATCTATCTATGTATCTATCTATCTATCTATCCCTCTATCTATCTATCTATCTATTCATCTATCTATCTATCCCTCTATCTATCTATCTATTCATCTATCCATCTTTCCCTCTATCCATTATCTGTCTATCGATTATCTTTATTATTTATTGCAGGGACAAACCTGCGGCAAATCCGCGGCAAAACCGCATGCGGATTTGGTGCGGATTTTTTCCGCAGGTCCGGAAATCTTTCACTGGCAGAAGTTTCTCAAGAAATTTTCTTGAGAAACTTCACATTTCTAGTGCGCACATAGCCTAAGGGGATGCAGGGAATCACTCAATACTCCTGTAGTGCATGTGTTAGGCCGGCTTCTCACTTGCGATTTTCTCGCAGTAGTGCAATGTAAGAAAATCTCGCATTGCACTCGGACGCATGTTATTCAATGAATCAGCTCTCATCTGCGTTTTTTTTTTTTTTTTTCTCAGTCCAAATCGGACTGAGAAAAAAATCGCAGCAGGCTGCTATTTGTAGAGTTTCACGCACGAGTCTCTCCAATGCAAGTCTATGGGTGCATACGGACCATCCTAGTGACATGCGTTTTTCACAATAGATTTCACGCATGTAGCAGAGAACAATGTAAATGTTTCTGTACATAACATTACATGAGTAGCAGCTGCTGAGGGTAAAAACTGATTGCACACTGACAGCACACTGACAGCACACTGATGACTAGTGAACTAAAATCGGCCGACTTTTTTTCCTGCTACTCGGACTGATTTTACACACGTAAGTATGTTTCCAGCCTTAGCCTGAAAACACAACTGCTGCAGCCCAACGAGGTAAAATGTCAATAAGTGGAAGAGAAGAAACAGGTTGTTATGCTGCGCTGCCGGATAGATTCAGGAGAGCAAACAATACAATCAGTAGATTTTATTGTTCACCGTTCTATGCGTGTCGGAGTTCGCATGCTCCTTCTTCAGGATCCAACAATAGCAATGCTAGTTCCTTCTTCAGGATACAACATTGCTATTGTTGGATCCTGAAGAAGTAACATGCAAGTTCCGAAATGCGTAGAATGTGAACAATAAAATCTAATGATTATATCGTTTGCTCTCCTGAATCCATCCGGCAGTGCGGCATGACAACCCATTTCTTCTCTTCCATTGATTGAAATGGCGATACTTGAGCAAGTCCTGTCTGCAACTTGCTCCATGCGTTTGTCCGCATAGTGGATGAATACAGAAGTTGCCTGTCGTTGACTTGCACTAGTCTAGTGTGCAATTTTTTTTTTTATTTTTTTTTTTTCACACGGACCATCGTTGGTGCACCCTGGTTATAATTGGTGTGTCGTTCCCACTGGCTGGAAATACAGCAATCGCAACAACCCCTTAAAGGGAGTCCCACTTACAAAACATCCTATGTGGATGTTCTCTTAATTTAGATCAGTGATGAACAGTATAATAAAATTAAGGAATTTCATATTTTGTTTTGTTTTTTTCTTATAAAATAAATAAAGTATAAAAATAAAATTAGTATAATATAAAGTATAATATAAAATTCTTATAAAATAAATACAAATAAAACGCCAATTTTTGTACACTCTAAATAATAATAATAGGAAGTACAGCGCGGCCTCATTCCCTAAAGATGACCCAAAAATGTGTGTTCCTGAAATACAAAAATGGCCTGGTCTTTAAGAGACTTAAATATGGAAGGTTCAGTAATAATCTAACTTATTACAGTCTTGTTTTATTCACCAATCCTCTTGCCTAATGCTTCCGTCATGATTTATGAAATAATCTTTTGGGCATTACAGTCGGGCCGGCAGTAATGTCCTCTTCTAAAGAGATTATGTGTGTACTAGTCTAATATTGCCAGCATTTGTTCTGGTCCCATCAGCTGTTGTGGGCTTTAAATGTCAGGATATTCATTGACTTTATTATCCAGCTTGAGACCCTAATGTAAGACGTTTGTCTAGTGCCTTATTATTGTAGCCATTATCTATTATATTCAGTTACGACTGTAGAGTTGTCACCGTGCACTCAATCTGCTACTTAAATAGATTTCTAGAAAACCTTATTTATTTCTTATTATTATGATATAAAATTATTTGCATTTTACATAGTTACTAGGTCAAATACTGCATTCTCTTAGGGTATGTGTGCACTAGGCATTTTTGCGGCGTTTTTTTACCGCGTTTTTGTGCTGAAAACGCAGTGACATTGCTTCCCCAGCAATGTCAATGGGTTTTCATAAGTGCTGTCCGCACACAGCGTTTTTTTTTAGCTGCGTTTTTGTGGTGACCACAAAAACGCAGCATGTCAATTATTTCTGCGTTTTCCACTGCGTTTTTCACTCATTGAATTCAATGAGATGTTAAAAACGCAATGAAAAATGCATATAGCCGCGTTTCTATGACTAAAAACGCAGCTATAAACGCAAGGGGTGGGTACTACAGTGACGTGTACAGGAAGAGGATTCCTTCTGTTGGTAAACACAGAAGCATGAATCCTCCTGGTACCGTCACCGCTGCGTCCACCTCCCGTCCTGTGCATGTCAGCTCCGTGCGGCGCCATGTCTGGGCGGGAGGTTGAGGCAGCGGCGAAAACAAAAGTGAACAGTAGAAAAAAAACAAATGTCATATATACTCACCTGTCTGCAGGGTCCGGTGCCATGCCCGCTCCCATCTCCTCCCGGTACCGCCGCTCTGGCTGTGTGCAGTCTCCCCGGGGCAGGACCTTGCTTGCAGGACCTGGCGGTGGATCACCTGATGCAGTCACCTGACGCATCAGCTGATCGTAGTCTCGCCGGCTTTTTCGCGCCCGGCCGGCTATCAGCTGATCCTGCCGTCAGGAGACTTCATCAGCTGATTACCGGCAGCTCCTGCAGCGATCGGACGGGATCAGACTCCCCTGCAGGAGCTGCCGGTAATCAGCACATAAGTGAGTATTATTATTTTTTTTTTTTTGCACTGATGCATCAGCTGATTGTATAATCGGCTTTTATACAATCAGCTGATGTGTGATGTGCTTCACGTAGTTTAACCTGACACATCATCTGATCGCTTTGCCTTCCAGCAAACCGATCAGATGATATTGGATACGGATTGGACGGCGCGGGACCCTAACCCAGGATTACTGCGGAGGGGGGTTTATTTCAATAAAGATGGAGTCACTAATTGTGTTGTGTTTTATTTCTAAAAAAAATATTTTTCTGTGTGTTGTTTTTTTTTTTTTTTATCATTACTAGAAATTCATGGTGGCCATGTCTAATATTGGCGTGACACCATGAATTTCGGGCTTAGGGCTAGCTGATAATATACAGCTAGCCCTAACTCCATTATTACCTAGCTAGCCACCCGGCTTCAGGGCAGCTGGAAGAGTTGGATACAGCGCCAGAAGATGGCGCTTCTATGAAAGCGCCATTTTCTGGGGTGGCTGCGGACTGCAATTCGCAGTGGGGGTGCCCAGAAATCTTGGGCACCCTGCACTGTGGATTCCAATCCCCAGCTGCCTAGTTGTACCCGGCTGGACTCAAAAATTAGGCGAAGCTCACATCATTTTTTTTTTTTTTAATTATTTCATGAAATTCATGAAATAATTAAAAAAAAAAAAAGGGCTTCTCTATATTTTTGGTTCCCAGCCGGGTACAAATAGGCAGCTGGGGGTTGGGGGCAGCCCGTACCTGCCTGCTGTACCCGGCTAGCATACAAAAATATGGCGAAGCCCATGTCATTTTTTTTTTTTCTTTTTGGGCAAAAAACTGCATACAGTCCTGGAAGGAGGATGCTGAGCCTTGTAGTTCTGCAGCTGCTGTCTGCTCTCCTGCATACACTAGTGAATGGAGGATGCTGAGCCTTGTAGTTCTGCAGCTGCTGTCTGCTCTCCTGCATACAATGAACATTTTGAAGAAGGAAATGACATCAGACCTTTTTTTTTTCATCAACAATCTTTAATGGCATTGTGCACTGATTAAAAACGCAGTGAGCAAAAACGCAGCAAAAAACTCACCAAATCGCGGCAAAAACGCATGCGTTTTTGCCGCGTTTTTTAGCCGCGGGTGCGTTTTTTGAGACAAAAACGCACATAAAAACGCAGCGTGAAAAAAACGCCTAGTGCGCACATACCCTTACTGGTCAGATATGCATATTGAAGAGGGCTTAGGGTCGTCAGAAAAGGAGACCCCTTATTTGGGAACCCTACTATGTACAAGGTTGACTGACTGACTTTTGTAGGCGATCACAGCTGATCGCCAACGGTTTAAGAAGCCCTTCATTTTGAAACTAGGTCAGTGCGATTATTCGCTTTTTTGCAGAATGAGACCACCCCTACAAAAGTTAAGAAAGGTCCTGACTTTTTGGTATTTATGACCTGAAGAGTTTTGTTGAATGCTCTTATTATAGAAGCGTACCTCTCACCTTCCTTCCCACTTAACAGGAGGGCAGTGCATACCTGATTGACAGTTCAGACCAGGGGCATGGGTGCGCCAGTAGTCCAAACTCTCTCTGTAGGAGTGGACACCGATGGAAGAGGGCCCCTGTGCAAAAATAGCATATGGACCCTTTGCACTCTAATAACTCATGATGTGACTATATGATAGCGAGGTACAGGGGTTACTATACTGTCCCTCACACTAGGGAACCCTAGGCTATGCCTAACCTCTGGATTACCACTGATGGTGGAGATGCCAGAGTCCCGGGCCTTACTATTTTCCAGACCAGAACTAAAGTCGGGAGGAAGGGGTAGGAGTGTGATTGCAACACAGATAAAGTCAGAAAGGGGAAAATTCACTACAGACTAACAGACTGCAAACTCACAGGAACAAATAGGAAGAAACTAAGGGGTGAGGCAAAAAAAAGTAAGGCATCAACAAGAGGACAACAGAGATTAACACCACAACTGCTCACAGCCATAAAGTACTACAACTGCCAATAAGTCTGGATCACAACACCCCACCAGACCAGTATAGAGAAGCTATAGCTGGCATTAAAGGAGGTGTCCAGCCAGCATATATAAGAAGTGAGAATAATAGCTCATAATAATTTTGCCTTTTGGAGATAGAATTGGGCCCCCTTATCTCTTGGACCTGGTTGCACCCATGTCATCTGTCCCTGGCTTTCTGATGGTGGAAGCAGATGGTGCCTTGTCCTCCTCCTTAGCAGTACCGGAGGAGGGCAAGAGCAGTAAAGCTGACCAGATTCAGCAATCTAGCTGGTCTCAGAGCAGCACTTTAAAAGCTCAATTGTAAAGAACTTGTAAACAATCTATCCTTTTCCTCTGAGATCTTTTAAGAAATAAACTGAAAAATCACTCTGTAATTGAGAAAAGAGAGGATTTTTAAAAGCAAGTACATTGTAACGTGGCTTCTTTTTACAAGCATTTTGTAAATGTAACTATTTTTAAGATGATGAGACAGTCCCTTTAAGTTACTTATCCTTAAAAAGTTTCTTTGCGATAAAGCCCTTTACTTCTGGCTTCCATTTCTCTAAAAAATACAAAGTTGTATAAGGAATATTGTGAATTTCTCCTGTTCTTGTTTGTGAATGTCCTTCATTATATGCCTGTTTATTACATTTGAGGTCTCTAATGTGTCTTTATGGGATGTTTGTGCGTAAACAGGCAGATATGTTTGTGCTGCACCTGGAAGAGGCTTGGCTCCCCTGTGTTCTCTGCATTGTACAAAGCTGTAGGCTACAGACACTGTATGGCGGTTAACCCCCGGGCAGTAGAGGCTGCCGCCTTCTCTTTAAGCATATATGGTAGAAAATCCGAAAAGAGAACTCTTTATGGGGCAGGTCGATGTGGCGTAATGTGTCGAGTCTTTGGAAATAGATTGGAGGCTGCATTTTTACTTTTATTTCCTAAGATCAGCAGTTTCAAGCTTGCTTTGCAGCTGCATAGTCCCACACCTTCATAGGAAAAGCCTTCCCACGGAATACATTCACATTCTACTAACCCATAATTTACCATACGCTCATTCAAGGATATACACTGACCTCTGCAGTTAACATGACGCAACATTGACCCATAGGAATGAATGAACCTCTCCAGACTATTGTCTATGTGTTGACTGCTGTAAAGCACCAGGATCTCAGGTTCCTACCCTATAATCATGTACAGAAAATACAAAAGTACAGGTAACAATGAGGACCGGTTCAGTAGCTAGTTATAGCAGAAATGACGAGCCCCTTCAAAGGAGATCTTCAGGAATGGGAAAAAAATAACACAGAAAATGTCACTATAATACACTTTCCAATACCTTTTAAATAATAATAATAATAATTTAATTCATTTATATAGCGCTATTAATTCCACAGCGCTTTACATACATTGGCAACACTGTCCCCATTGGGGCTCACAATCTAAATTCCCTATCTGTATGTCTTTGGAATGTGGGAGGAAACTAGAGAACCCGGAGGAAACCCACGCAAACACTGGGAGAACATACAAACTCCTTGCAGATGGTGTCCTTGGTGGGATTTGAACCCAGGACCCCAGCGCTGCAAGACTGCAGTGCTAACCACTGAACCACCGTGCCACCCATGTATCAAAGCATATATTTTTTTTTTTTTTACCCAGGGAGGTAATCTGTATATTATATGAAAATGGCCGTCATCATATTACACTGACTGACTGATCCCTGCCCGAGAATGGTAATGGGTCAAGTGACTATGAGCATGTGCAGTGGAATCTCTGCCCCTCCCTTAATCTGTAGAAACATGTGCTCCCAATGGATATTCCCATCTAATATGGTAGATATCTGGGGTGGTGACGTAGGAAGAGGCTGCTCACACTGCTACACACCCTGTCTATCTGATCTAATATTGTAGATATCAGGGGTGCTGAGGTAAAAAGAAGCTGCTCATACTGCTGTCCAACCTGTCTATCTGATCTAATGCTGTAGATCTCAGAGGGGCTAAGGTAAGAAGAGGCTGCTCACACTGTTATCCACCCTATCAATCTGATTTGGTGCTGTAGATATCAGGGATGCTGAGGTAAGAAGAGGCTGCTCACACTGCTGTCTACCATGTCTATCTGATCTAATACTGTATATATCGTGGTGCCGAGGTGAAGAGGCTACCTATACTGCTGTCCACCCTGTCTATTTTAATTCGCTGACTGACTGATGCCTGGCCGAGAATAGTAGTAGGTCAAGTGACTGCGAAAATGTGCAGTAGGAGTCTCTGCCCCTCTCTTCATCTGTAGAAAAATATGCTCCCAATGTATATTCTCATCTAATATGGTAGATAGGGGTGCTGAGGTAAAGAGAGGCTGCTCATACTGCTGTCCACCCTGTCTGTCTGATCTAATACTTCAGATATCAGGGATGTTGAGGTAATACGAGGCTGCTCACACTGCTATCCACCCTTCTATTCTAATACACAGACTGACTGATACCTGGCCAAGAATGATATCTCTGTCCCTCCCTTTGTGTGGAAAAATGTGCTCCCAATGGATATTCACATCTAATATTGTAGATCTCAGGGATGCTGAGGTAAGAAGTGGCTGCTCACACTGCTGTACACTCTGATTTGCTAACTAAAAGTATTTAGACATTATAATGACCTTTTTTTTTTTCTATTCTCGGAGAACCAGAGTAATAGAACATCTTGATGGTGGTGACGTCTGGTGCGCTGTAATTCTTATGTTTGTTTTGTGGTTCCCTCAGTAGTCCTGTTCTTACTCATCTAAAGTACTCCCATTAGCACTTACTGAATTGGAGGATTTCTTCAAAGACTGTGAGAGAAATGTGAGGCTTTGAATTCAAATTGCCGAGTGGATGTTTATAGTGTTAGACAATGGTGGTTTGTGTGTGAGGGCCATGCATGGAGGAACCCATTGGCTTTGGGTTTCTAGCTCAATTCACTTATTTTGGTGGTTCACGTTCAGCGCAGTATTTCTGGCTTGTGTTTACTATAATGTGGTTTCCGCAATCCTTGGAAATATTCACATCCTAACTCCAGCATTGTTGAGAAATACTATTGTTTCTATTTTTACGACTTTGCATGTAACATTTGCTTTCACGACTTTTGGTTGAAATCTCAACACAAGTTCTATAAACAACTTACCCCATGAGGGGATAATAATTGTTTGATTTTAAGTTTTGGCCTTAGATAAGCTAGAAATGATATGTAGTTACAACTGTAGAGCAAGTTGGGAGCTGTAATAATTACTCTTTTGTGGCTACCTAGCTTTAAAATAAATTAACTAGATATATAGAGAGATAGGTATAGATAGATCGAGATAGAGATAGATACAGCTAGAGATAGATATTAGATAGATAGGGACAGGTGTGTGTGTGTGTGTGTGTATATATGTATGTATGTATGCGTGTGTGTGTGTGTGTGTGTGTGTGTGTGTGTGTGTATATATGTGTATATATATATATATATATATATATATATATATATATATATATATGTGTATATGTATGTATGTGTGTGTGTATATATATATATATATATATATATATATATATATATATTGCGCACACACACACACGTATGTATGTATATATAAAAGATATGAGCGAGAGAGAGAGATAGATCTTAAAATTATGAAATAAATTATGAACAGATGGCCATGTACATTAAATTATTTTTGTCCAAACTTGGCCACTATTTAATATGGTGTTGTCCTCAGAGGGGCGGAGTTAATTAGTATAGAATACCTGTTGGGCGAATCAGTGTTTGGCCAACAAGTATCTATCTAAAGTATTTGGAGACCTTAAAAGGTTATTTCCACCTGGGACATTTATAGCATATTCACAAGATATGGCAACAAATGAGATGAGGGTCCCTCGTCTGGGATCCAAATGTATCTTGAGCGGGGCTCAGTTACATGCTGCTAGGAATAGAAATAATTTGTTCTGAAACTTGTATGGGACTTGTGAAAACTACCAAGAACGCATGGCCGGCAACTTCCTGCACTCCCATGTAGTGAAAAGATAACAGAGAGTAATGAAGTAGGGCTTTCAAAGCCGCGCCAGTGACCACTAAGACCGATGGTAAGATCAATGTTACTTTTTATTTCATATTCAGGTCAACGCGTTTCTGGAGTCTCTGCTCCCTTCCTCAGGACATACAGGAAAAAGTACATCAAATCTCAGAGATTTGATGTACTTTTTCCTGTATGTCTTAGTGGTCCTGTATGTCTTAGTGGTCACTGGCGCGGCTTTGAAAGCCCTACTTCATTACTCTCCGTTATCAGCCATCCTGGGTGCTGCTGCCGTTGGCCTGGATTCTTTGCATGCATAGTAGTTGTGACTTTCACAACTCTATTTGGTGAGTGTATTTTACCCTTATCACCCTAATATTTCTTGGGTAAGACCCTATTGCGCTTCTTTTTCCACACTGCTTGCTTCTATGTAGTGAAAAGAGAGAGATGCACGTGACACATCAGGCCTGGTGCTCCATAGCTCAGACCTAGCATTCTGTAAGAGATGGTGTCTTACCATTAATACTCAATGAACAGCAATTTGCTAATGGTAAACTTGAAAAGCCAACACAAGGTACCATCTTAAGCAGTTTAGGCTAGACAAATCACTATGGCAGTACTGTCTTTATGGGACAAACCCTTAGCATACATGTTGTTTTGGGTCTATTCAAAATCTGAGACATGGTATTTTGTACTGCATATGGTGAGATGTTCAAAGTCTTTGGAAGGTTATGTTGAAGAACATTTTTCTGAACTGGTTCCACAATTTTAAATGCAGTTGTTCAAATTGGTGAACCTCTGACCATCTTGGCTTCTGAGAGACTCTGCCTCTCTAACCAGATCTATTTCTACACAGTCATGTGACTTAGTTAACAAAAAAATGGACCCTCTAGTTGTTTTTCATTGTGCCACTTACTGTTCCAGTCTTTTGTTTCACCCTTGTCCCAACTTTTGAGATGTGTTGCTGCCATCATTTTCTAAATGACTTACTTTTTTTCAAATGAATGGAAAAATGTGTAACTGTCACCTTCTAATCTGTGTTCCATGTTGTGTTGTGAATAAAATATAGCTAAAAGAGATTTACAAATCATTGCATTCTTGTTTTCTTGACCTTTAACACAAAGTCCCAGGTTTTTGGGAATTGAAATATCTGATTTTTCCATTTATTTCCATTTATTCCAGATAGTGGATGGGACTCTCATGCATTAGTTTCTACCAGGCTGCTTAAAATGTCTGTGACTTTTTTAATTGGTTTATAAAGGCATTTCCTGATCTTGTAATAGAGCTGCACGAGTGCATACGTCTGGAAGACTTGCTTCTATAAGTTTAGATGCTCAGGAGGAAGTCACTCCCTTTCTTGCCTTTTGTTTATTATTCCACCATTTCCGTCTTCTCTCCTAATTCCTCCGTTTTCGTAACACAAGATGTGCCTGAGGAATTTATTTCTGAAATACGTCTCTCCTTCGCATTCTGTAAAGCGCATTACATGTCTCTTCCAGTGAACATGAATCTGATCTATTTCATTACGCAGTTGTATGTTCCGTATTGTCAGATTTCACCTTTTGTCTTCTCTTTTATCATATACATTTGGAATTAAAGGGAACCTGTCACCAGATTTGGGGCCTATAATCTGCGGCCACCAGCAGTGGGCTCTTATATACCACATTCTAACATTTCTAACATGCTGTATATAAGAGCCCAGGCCACTGTGTAGAATGTAAAAAACACTTTATAATACTCACCTAACGGTCGGTGCGGAGCAGATGGGTGTCTCCATTCTCCGGGTGCAGCGCTTTCTTTTTCGGCCATCTTTGTCCTCCTTTTTCTGAAGCTAGTGTGGATGACGCGTCAGACATCATCCACAATAGCCGGCGTTGAGGTTCCGCGCATCCGCACCACAATACCTTGATTTGCCCTGCTCAGGGCAGATCAAAGTGCGCCTGCGCAGAATCCCAGTGTTGGTGAGTGTGGTAGGACACGTCATCCACACTAGCTTCAGAAGAAGGAGGACATAAATGGCCGAAAGAGGAGGCGCTGGTATCAGAGAACGGACATGCCCACCCAGCCCATCTGCTTCGCACCGACAGTTTAGGTTAAGTATTATAAAGTGTTGTTTTTTTTTTTTTATGTTCTACACAGCGGCCTGGGCTCTTATATACAGCATGTTAGAATGCTGTATATAAGAGCCCACTGGTGGTGGCCGCAGCTTATAGGCCCCAAATCTGGTGACAGGTTCCCTTTAAACCTAGATGCTTTCTTAAAGGGAACCAACCAGTAGGATTTTCACATATAAAGTAAAGGCGGTGCCATACTGGCGCTAAGATGGTGAATCAGATCATACCTTCAGTTTAAAGATTGGATCTTTGATTACAGAAAAAAACCGTTATGAAAGGTCCAGAAATGAGTGCATTGGTTGAGTGACATTTGCATCAAGGCAGGACTTTATGGGTTGGGTCTTCAGTAATGCTTCCTGCCCTAGGTGCCTGCCTCCCCTCTGTTATAATGTATCCCCTTTTCCGCTGCAATTAAAGGCCATGTCACACACAGAGATAATCTGAGGCAGATCTGTGGTAGATCTGTGGTTGCAGTGAAATTGTGGACAATCAGTGCCAGGTTTGTGGCTGTGTACAAATGGGACAATATGTCCATGATTTCACTGCAACCACAGATCTGCCAAAGATTTATCTCTGTGTATGACGGGGCCTTTACAGTATAGCCGGCACATGTGCAGTATTAAGCTCAAGTTTTTCTCCAACTCTTAAATAAAATAGCTCCGGAGTAAGTGCATGATTTAGCTTTGATCCTTCAGCCCCACCGATGACATGCCCTGCTCACTTGGTCCAATTTTGGTCTCCATACCAGGAGGAACAATACTAAAATATCAAAATAGTAATATACGCACTGCAGAGAGAACTTACTGGAACAGTGTAGGCAGCAGACGTGTATTGAGAAAGTGTTAGGAAGAGTTAGGACAAATGAAAGGAAGTCACATTAGTAGTGGAAACCTCCTTTTAAGCCTTCTATGTGTACATGGAAAGCCATATATCTAAATGTCTGTCGTGTAATAATACATACTGCCTGCAGTTGCCGGGAAAATGCCCAGCTGGTCAGCCAAACAAACAAAATAAGAAAAAGTGTATTGTAAATACATAACTATGTAAGATACAGTATATGTCTCATTAAAAGGAATCTGCCATCACGGTTTTACTACCCCCATCTCAGAGTAACATGATATAGGGGCGGAGATCCTGATTCCAGTGATGTATCCCTTACTGTGCTACCTGCTGTAGTCTGAATAAAATCATTATTTTATTTGCTGCAGATCTAGCAGTTCTTTGCATGCTGAGCTCTGTATAACCCCACCCATAGCACTGATTGACCAGTTTATATGTACACCGTGCTTAGGCAGAAAGCTGCCAATCATTGGGTGGGTGAGGTTCTATGAACTTGGAGGGATACCTGGCAACAGTTTTACTACTGTAGTTCTCTGTTGATAATCTATTTCTGGTAAAACAGTAATTTTATCAAAGCCTAAGTAAGTGACATATTGCAGTGTCTCTGCGCCTTCATTAAGCTTCTCCCAGGTTAGGTGGCAATAACCCGGTGACCGATTTTATTTAATTATTTAAGCAGGGTGGCTAGGCATCAATATACTAGGCAGATATGTAATCTAAAAATTGGTGCAAACATATTACTGGCTGGTTGCATTATATATATATATATATATATATATATATATATATATATATATATATATATATATATACGTGTGTGTATATATATATATATAATATATATATAGTATGTGTGTGTGTATGTGTGTATATATATATATATATATATATATATATATATATACACACACACACACATATATACACACACACACACACACACACAGATATAATATATATATATATATATATATACACACATACATGTATATGTGTCTGTATATATGTGTGTATATATATAATATATATAGTTGCTAGATATATGAATAGTCATGCTGATATGGTCCCATTTGGTGGCAGCACATGAGTCATGGAAAGGTCATGACTGGTAAAACCCTTGGAAAGTTAAGAGAAGTCGAGTTCTATATTTTGATTTCTCTTTTTCCAGTTATTGCTTAGGTTGGTAGTCGCGCTGAGTTCCCAATATTCACACCTACTTACTCTGGTTTTACTATTGTACGTTAGCTCTATACAGGCGCAATACATGGTGATCTCTCTGTAAGCAGCGATAAGCGCCCATACCAGTGATTGACCATAACAACAACCAATTGCTTCAATTAAAAGAAAGTTGCAAAGTTTTTTTTTAATTTTTTTTTTCAAATTATTCTTGTTCCAGTTGAAGACAGACATCTGTGTGAGTGGTGAACATTTATAATAATGAGTGAGCTTTGTGATCCCCGAAGCAAGGGAGAAGTAGGGTAGCTAACTACATCAACCGATCAGATTCCACCTCTGATTTTGAAGTAGTTATTTAAAAATGAATTCTGCCACTGGATTGGTCAGTGGGAGTATCCACCTTCATATTTTATTTGACCCAAGTTTGTCCGAATGTATGTGAAATGTTTTTTTAAAAGTTGGGATGACTATTATTGGTTCATGTTGAAGGAACCCAACTGATTTAAGAAGACATACTCACAAGCAATGTCCAATGGGAAAAGAAAGGTGTTCAATTTACCCATCCCTTCTGAAGGCGTGCGATTGCCTATCTGCTCAACTAGAAACACCTTCAAAATAAAGAGGAAAGCCATCTATAGTGAGAACCCCAATATACCTTTTGATGGTTGTCTCCTCATTTAGGAGTAGAGATGAGCGAACCAGAAGTTCGATGTCCATACCAGACACAGACTTGACATTACAAAATAAAAGAGTTAATTTTCAGAGATCGTGTCCTTTACATATGCAATCCATTCGCTCAAGCCTCCCTGTGCTCGGGTACGCTCGGCGCTAAGCCCAGTGTGAGCCACTTGAGTGCTTGACCGGTTCACACTCTTGGTAACAAGAGCATGATCGGATGTAGGGTGCACCAAAAAAAAGCCATCTCCGGATATGATTTGTTTATTCCTGGCTGCATGTAGACAAACACCCAAACTGTCCAATTCGTGACTTCCAATGAAGTTCAGGTCAAGTCTGGGTCCCAAATTGAACTTTAGACAAAAGTCCAGTTGACGCTGCCGAAACGAAATTCCATGGGTCCTGTCAGCTCTGTTTAGGAGTAGAACGTGTTATGACTCACAATAGTTTTGTTCCTTCTAAATGAGAGTCCTCGATTATCAACCAAAATGGGGTCTACTCCAAAGCAAGGATAAACCCCTCTGTAACCAGCTGTTTTGGCGTTCTGCCTCCAGCTGCGTGTCTAAGGTTTGGCTGCTATAAGGTTGTGTTCTACCCTCTGAGGAAGACCTCATTTGTTTTTTTAGTTTCTCTTATTGAATGCATAGCAATTTTTTTTTGTCTTTGGCGATCTTCAGAAAAGCTTGGTATGCTTTGTCCCGGTGCTCTTAGTTTATTTTCTTTTTTGGGGGGGGGGACTTTATTTTTAAAAAATACTTCCAAACAGCAGTTCCTGAAATAGTCCGTCCCCCCCCCTCCTCCCGACATTGCTTTTTTTTATGATTTCCTTCTTAACAAAGTTTTGAAAAACTGATGTTGGCCAAGTTTCAACTATTCATGAGTTATACACATTGAACCTTTTAAATGTCATTTGTGTTATGTAAGCCAGTCTGTAAAAGAAAAGTTATATCTACCATCATTATTTTCATGGTTATGTGGAAAGCTGACCTACCGGTGTTGGGTGTAAACCTCCCTTATAGCTGCAATATATTATCCAATATCAAAAATTCGCCTTGTCTGACATAGTTAATGTGTAGCGTCTCACCCCAATAAGGCCTCATTCAGACATCCATTTTTGACGAATGTATTCGGTCAGTGTTTTTCATGGATAGAACACATACACATTATAGTTAATGACGAGCGAGTTTCGAAATAGTCGGATTTGCGATACTCGTAATGAGTACGGTCTAATACTCTCCTATGTATTCCGAATAGTGTGGGCAATGCAAGTCAATGGAGAAAAACTTGCAAAGTAATGAGTAGCCCGATTGCTCCACTATTCGTGCGAGTAGCGAATAGTAATGGCATTCAGGTTACTCGTTACATTGCGAGTATTCCCCATTGACTTGCATTGCACATGCTTTTCAGAATGCATACGCGAGTATTAGACAGTACTCATTACGAGTATCGCGAACCCGAGTATTTAGAATACCCACTCATCATTAATTATAGTCTATGAGGCTGACCACGTCTGTGTGTGTTTTTTGTCTAAAGTCCACCCAAAAAAATGGAGATGTCTGCTTTGGATATTAGACTCGGACCATACACACCAATGCAAGTCTGTGGGTCCATAGCATTGGGCAGCTTCCATTTTTTACTGCTTACTGGCTAGGAAAAGATTGAAGATTTCTTTATTTAAGCTAATGATAAAAATAGACATACAGATCAAGAATTTTAGAAAATTGTATCTAGCACACAGATGAAAGATGTCCTTTTGCATACAAGGAAAAGTAATGTCTGAATTATGCCCAACAAAGAGGATTGTGAATATACATTGATCAAGTTAATCATACATTTCTGAGCGTAATAACAGAGAAACTCCACAGTTAATGGATAAGATGAATAAAAATGTTAATCCACGGAAGAAAAAAAATATTTCCTAAGAGTAAAATGTCAGGTGAGCACATAGGACTTCCATAAGAGGGGGTGACCTCTTTATTTTAGATGTAATTGTTGGAGTGGGAACCACTCGTGTTGTGCCGGTATACATCATTGCTCTCCATATTGTGTGGGTAGACTGCACTGGTGGAGGAGGGCCCCCAAATTATGTAGCCCCTCTCAACACACCATGAATGGATGCAAATTTGATTTTTCATCATTATTGATATTTTGGCCTACTAAGTGTTCGTACAGAACAGAGAGCTGGAAGTGTGGTCTACAAGGAAGAGAGTTGTTTGTTGGAGTGGTTGAATTGCTGCATATTGGATCTAGTTGCTCCGAAGGGTGGAAAAGCCACTTTCTCAGACTGAGCCCAACAATGCTTACTAATGAGTCTGGGTAAACATTTGCTTTTGGCATTCATAAATTCCTTACATCCCATTTAGCTTCAGCGTCTTGTCCGTGATACAAGATTGTCCATCAAAGGGGTTGTATGAGATGAGAAAATCACGGCTACTTTGTTTCTAAATAGCGCCACACTTGTACATAGGCAGACTGCGCTATTGCAGCTTAGCCAAGAAAACGGAGCAAAGCTTCTATAACAGAATCCTCCTATGGAAAAAGAGGGGCAGTGTGGAAGAAAAATACTGTATAACGTACAGTGTGTATAGATCCAGAGCACCACTATTACTTTCCAGTACCTAATACTTGGTGGGGCACGATCTCCCAGCAGATCACAGCTACGAAAATCTGTAGTGTGATACTTTAAACCAAATTAGACTCAAAATACTTCCTATAGGATTAGAATGTAGGTGGAGGGATCGCATACACCTGCTGTTTGATGTGACCTCACAGAAAAAAGTCCAATGGGGTCAGGTCAGGTGAGCGTGGAGGCCACTCCACACAGCCACCATACCCAATGACTTATAGGAAGGTCTCCATGAGGTATCGCTTCACGTCCGCAGCCTTGTGAGTTTTACACGTTCTAATCATAGCATTTCTGTATGCAAAGTGTTGATTCGTATTGAATTGATGATGCCCTACAACTTTGTAATTCACTTTTTTTCTCTATCTCGTTCTGTTTTCGAGATAAAAATGCTAACTCCTTTGTTTTCCACCAGGTGGCGCTATAGGTGGTTTCATTGCGTACCGCATGGCTACTTTACTATACCTAGACACCACTTCTATGCCTATAGCTGCCGCCGTTCTCAAGTTAATGGCGGTGGACAGGATATGGGTGGACACACTGTATACAGTATATATTATATACACTACAGTTCAAAAGTTTAAGATCACCCAGACAATTTTGTCTTTTCCATGAAAAATTATTTATCAAATGAGATGTATAATGAATAGAAAATATAGTCCAGACATTGACTAGGTTAGAAATAATGATTTGTATTACCCTGTAAACCCCTACAACCAAAGATAAAGTGCAGTGCGCATTACATAAAGTGATATAAGTGCAATAACCGGGTTCACAAACCCCCCCCCCCCTGAATTCCTAGGAGGTCACCAGCGTTCTCTATGAGAACCACAACATAAGCAGGGACAGCCTAACTTATCTTATAATCGCCTCATGCCTCGACACATTTTCCCAACAAATCTGGTTCATCAGGAGGCTGATAATTATCCAATGTGGCTAGATAAACCAAATAGCAGCAACCTCCTATGAATTCTGGGGGGTGAACCCGGTTATTGCACTTCTATCACTTTATGTAATGCGCACTGCACTTTATCTTTGGTTGTAGGGGTTTACAGGGTGATAGTAGGGACAGCCGTCGGTGAGTGGGGGCGACATACCGTACATCTAGGATGCCAACCTCCACGGCTAGGTAGGGCACAGGAGGGAGTATATATTGTAGGGATTTATTTCTTCCTCTCCGTTGTGCACCTGTTTGTTATATTATTTTGTATTGTTGTTACGGACCATTTTAATAATATCATTAAATGTTATGTTTTAGTTAGGGATCTCTGCTTTTGTGTCTTCTATACCTGATAACTAGATTTTAGAAATAATGATTTTTACTTGAAATAATAATTTTCTCTTTCAGACTTTCCTTTCGTCACAGAATGCTCCTTTGCAGCAATTCCAGCTTTGCAGACCTTTGGCATTCTAGCTGTTAATTTGCGGAGGTAATCTGGAGATATTTCACCCCATGCTTCCCCCCTCCCACTTGTTGGATTGACTTGATGGGCACTTTTTGCGTACCATACGGTCCAGCTGCTCCCACAACAGCTCAATAGGGTTGAGATCTGGTGACTGGGCTGGCCACTCCATTACAGATAGAATACTAGCTGCCGGCTTCTTCCCTAAATAGTTCATGCATAATTTGGAGGTGTGCTTTGGGTCATTGTCCTGTTGTAGGATGAAATTGGCTCCAATCAAGCGCTGTCCACAGGGTATTGCATTGAAAGATGGAGTGATAGCCTTCTTTATTCAAAATCCCTTTTACATTGTACAAATCTCCCACTTTACCAGCACCAAAGCAATCCCAGACCATCACATTACCTCCACCATGCTTGACAGATGGCTTCAGGCACTCTTCCAGCATCTTTTCAGTGGTTCTGCGTCTCACAAATGTTCTTCTGTGTGATCCAAACACCTCAAACTTCGATTCTTCTGTCCATAACACTTTTTCCCCATCTTTCTCTGTCGAATGTCTGTTCTTTTGCCCATATTAATCTTTTCTTTTTATTAGCCAGTCTCAGATATGGCTTTTTCTTTGACACTCTGTAGGCCAGCATCCCGGAGTCGGTTCTTCACTGTAGACATGGACACTGGCGTTTTGCGAGTACTATTTAAAGAAGCTGCCAGTTGAGGACCTGTGAGGCGTCAATTTCTCAATCTAGAGACTCCAATGTACTTGTCTTGTTGCTCAGTTGTGCAGCGGGGCCTCCCACTTCTCTTTCTACTCTGGTTAGAGCCTGTTTGTGCTCTCATCTGAAGGGAGTAGTACACACCGTTGTATGAAATCTTCAGTTTCTTTGCAATTTCTCGAATGGAATATCCTTCATTTCTAAGACCAAGAATAGACTGTCGAGTTTCACATGAAAGTTCTCTTTTTCTGGCCATTTTGAGATTTTAATGAAACCAACAAATGTAATGCTCCAGATTCTCAACCTGCTCAAAGGAAGGTCAGTTTTATAGTTTATCTAATCAGCAAATCTGTTTTTAGCTGTGCTAACATACTTGTACAAGGGTTTTCAAGGGATTTCTAAACATCTATTAGCCTTCTAGCACAGTTAGCAAACACGATGTACCATTAGAAGACTGGAGTGGTGGCTGTTGAAAATGGGTGCGTGTGTGTCTGTGCGTGTGTGTCTGTGCGTGTGTGTCTGTGCGTGTGTGTCTGTGCGTGTGTGTGTGTGTGTATATAGATAATATATATATATAGTACAGACCAAAAGTTTGGACACACCTTTTCATCTCTAGAACAACTGTTAAGAGGAGACTTTGTGCAGTAGCCTTCATAGTAAAATAGCTGCTAGGAAACCACTGCTAAGGACAGGCAACAAGCAGAAGAGATTTGTTTGGGCTAAAGAACACAAGGAATGGACATTAGACCAGTGGAAATCTGTGCTTTGGTCTGAGGAGTCCAAATTTGAGATCTTTGGATACAACCACCGTGCCTTTGTAGAAAAGGTAAACGGATGGACTCTACATAGCTGGGTTCCACTGTGAAGCATGGAGGAGGTGTGATGGTGTCTGGGTGCTTTGGTGACACTGTTGGGAATTTATTCAAAATTGAAGGCATACAGAACCAGCATGGCTACTACAGCATCTTGCAGCGGCATGCTATTCCATCCGGTTTGTGTTTAGTTGGACCATCATTTATTTTTCAACAGGACAATGACCCCAAACACACCTCCAGGCTGTGTAAGGGCTATTTGACTAAGAAGGAGAGTGATGGGGTGCTACACCAGATGACCTGGCCTCCACAGTCACCAGACCTGAACCCAATCGAGATGGTTTGGGGCGAGCTGGACCACAGAATGAAGGCAAAAGGGCCAACAAGTGCTAAGCTGCTCTGGGAACTCCTCCTTCAAGACTGTTGAAAAACCATTTCCGGTGACTACCTCTTGAAGCTCATCAAGAGAATGCCAAGAGTGTGCAAAGCCGTAATGAAAGCAAAAGGTGGCTACTTTGAAGAACCTAGAATATAAGACATATTTAAGAACATATAGACATATATAAGACATATATAAGACATATATATATAATGTGTGTGTGTGTGTGTGTGTGTGTATGTATGTATATATATACATACATATATATATACATATATATATATATATATATATATATATATTTTTATATATATATATATATATATATATATATATATTTTTATATATATATATATATATATATTTTTATATATATATATATATATATATTTTTATATATATATATATATATATATTTTTATATATATATATATATATATATATTTTTATATATATATATATATATATATATATATATATATATATATATATATATATATATATATATATATATATATATATATATATATATATATATATATATATATATATATACCTATACATATACATATAGAAAAATAAAATTACTTGCGTCTCCAGATGATATCCCGCGACGGTGCTCCCACCCTATTCTGAGCAAGTATGTGCTAAATAACAGTTGGTTTGATAACACAATTACGCCGGCTGAATCATAGAGAAAGTGCCAGAAAGAAGCGGCCAATGATGGCGAAAAAAACTATAATGAGGACACTTTGGCTATGTGGCCCTACTGGAGTCTTAGGGGTACTTTGCACACTACGACATCGCAGGTGCGATGTTGGTGGGGTCAAATCGAAAGTGGCGCACATTTGGCATCGCTGTCGATATCGTAGTGTGCAAATCCTTTTACATACGATTAACGAGCGCAAAAGCGTCGTTATCGTATGATCGGTGTAGGGTCGACATTTCCATAATTTTGCAGCCGCGACGGTACGATGTTGTTCCTCGTTCCAGCAGGCAGCACACATCGCTGTGTGTGAAGCCGCAGGAGCGAGGAACATCTCCTTACCTGCCGCCAGCGGCTATACGGAAGGAAGGAGGTGGGCGGGATGTTTACGTCCTGCTCATCTCCGCCCCTCCGCTTCTATTAGCCGCCTGCCGTGTGACGTCGCTGTGACGCCGCACGGCCCGCCACCTTAGGAAGGAGGTGGGTCGCCGGCCAGAACGACGTCGCAGGGCAGGTAAGTGCATGTGAAGCTGCCGTAGCGATAATATTCGCTACGGCAGCAATCACAAGATATCGCAGCTGCGACGGGGGCGGGGACTATCGCTGCAACGTCGGTAACAGATTGTTACCGATGTTGCAGCGTGTAAAGCACCCTTTAGACCCTGGGTGCTAGTCCAAATTACCCTAGTCTGTCCCTGACTATGGGCTGCAAGATGTTGCTTTTCGGGCCGCGTGTTTAAGGCTAGTTTCACACTTGCGTTGGACGGCTTCCGTAGCATTGCGTTGTGTGATGGATGCAACGGATGCGTTGCATATAGTGGCACAACGCAATGCTACGCATAGTACAAAATAACGGAAAGCGTTATTTATTTCTTATTTTTTTTTTCTTCTTTACAGTACCGGCAGCCGACTATTGTGAACGATCAGCTGATCGCTCTTAATAGTCGGTGGCCGAGCGCTCTCACATGCCGGCGGTTGAGCGCTCAGCTAAGCTCTATAACATGCCGGCGGCCGAGCGCTCATATGAGTGCCCTGACATGCCGGCGGCCGAGCGCTCAGCTGAGTGCCCTGACATGCCGGCGGCCGAGCGCTCAGCTGAACGTTCGGCCACCGAGAAATAAATTTAAAGTTTGTGATTAAAAAAAAAAAAAAAAAAGACCATGCGCAGTGAAAAATAAAGGTTTCCGCTGCTCAAAAAAAGGTTACATGCAGCGTTCCATCCGCCCGGCGCAGCGTCAAAATAACGACGCTGCGTCGTCCAGCGGATGCAACGCTGACACTTGCGTTACAGTGCGTCATCCATACAAGTCTATGGAGAATAGCGCAATGCGTTAACGGACTGCGCTATTCTCCATAGTGACGGACTCCGCTGAACGCAGGTGTGAAAGTTGCCTAAGACGCCTGATCCACTGTGAAGACTGATGAGGTAAAGCAGCAGGATAAGACTCAATAAGAAGTTTATGCAGTTGACTCCTTTGAACACTGTGATTAAAAGTTACTTAAAATTTATTCTTTGTGCAAAACAGCAGAGTAACGTAGATAGTTCAGAATTTAATATTAAATGACCCTACACAGAAAACTATACAGCTTTCTCTGAGTTTTGATGATGCTTGCCATAAATAATAAGTGTGCTGAATAATCTTATTCCATATTCCCGGACAATAATACTAGAAGACATTGCCGGGACCTGCACGTAGCATTTATAACACCGTGCAGATTCTTAGCTGCTGACAACAGAACTCCAAAAGAACTTTTGGGGGAAGGGCGGTGACGGGTCCGACTACATCTCATGTGCTCCGGTTTCTGTTATAGCTCCTCTCTGGTTTTTACGTTTCCATCTCCATAACTACTAATTTATTGTGATAATGTTTCTGATCCAACGCAGGATACTCTGGGAGTAATTTTACATGGTCCGCTGCCGTACAATAAATCCTTGTACGTTTTAACCGGCTGCTTCACAGATCATCATGATCTTTATTAGTTTTGTAGAGTTTGTCCTCTGAGCGCTGATAGGACTGACAGCGGGGTATCATGTCTGCTTGTTTTGGTAATGGTGAAGGCTTATTTAAAGAGAACTCGTATGCACATATAGTTCGGTCCAACTCAGGAAGTTATGAAATATTGCGGATCACTTTATTAGGGAATTTGTCTTCGTTCCTGTAAAAACAACCCCTAAAATTGCATGTATGTGGCTTCCAAACTTCTGCTTTACGTTGAAGGGGTGGTTCACTACTCTGCAATAGTGGCCACATTTCCATAGGGAAGGTTTTTTTGAAAATACCTTGTTCAGAAAGTTCTGCCTCTGAGTGGCGCTATCGCGGTCTGCTCATCCCCATGAAGTGATCTCCGGGGCTCCGTGACTTCTGAGATCCGGTGATGTCACGTCACCTTCCAGTTGACCTGACATCATAGAGGCGGCCCCAGTGTTCCTGAGTGACTGGGTTGTGGGCGACCTTTCACTTCTCGTCACCGCCCAGCGTCACATCGCACATCTCACACGCTCCCTTCTCCACTGCAGAGCACTGCAAGCAGGAGCGATGGTAGGCTGTGACAAGCAGTGAATATCATCGGCAGCACATGGGCATGGAGTGCTGCCGAGAGCAATCATTTTTAAGCTAGTCATTGCAGAGGTGGACATATGATTGGTGCAGCCACGTAAGGACCCAAGAGGTTGGGGGGTCCATTTCTACCTACAAAGCAAGTGTAATTGTGCATTTTCATGAGCTATTGGACTTCAAAGGGCCCACATATACTGTTCTGGCACAGGACCCTTTTCTTTCTGTGTCTGCCAGTAAGTACACCATTGCACCCGCCAAACTAATCTATTGCTCATTCGTCGAGTGATCAACAGCCTTTTCCCAATTATTAGCCTGTCTGAATGGGCAAAGCATCTGACAGGCTGCAATGGGTGGCCACACTGACACATATAGCATCAACATTTTCCAACAGATTATCTTCATGTATTTGCTTGTTTTTGTTTCTTTTGGTTTTTTTTTTTACCTTTTTATGTACTACACAACTCTGAAAGGAAAGGTCGGAGATTTCTTTATATTCTTTGTCACTTTATGATCTGTGATTACATACGGGATGGTGACATGCATTTCAAATACCACTGTTATTAAACATGTCGACCAGTCATTTTATTTAATTTCAGCTCATTTTTAGAAGCAGGAATAAATCTGAATAAACAATCCGATGCAACCTATAGCGCTCTAAAAGTGGTAACTATCCTGATCCATACTCCAACTGCACACCTGGCGCCCTATATATAATATATATATATATATAATCAGGAGAAGTATTTCCATGAACTTTAGAACTTATTGTATATCTGCCACTCTATTTAGGGAGGGTGGGCAAAGTAAACTTGAGTTCTTTGGAGATTTGAAGGATTAAATCAGAGCACACTTAGCCAGCATCTTCTATAGATGAGGTGATGTAACAGTTTCCAGCAAATACACTGCTATATAACTGTTCTAGGCAGTAGTAGATGGAAGGCTTTAATAATCTTCATACAGGGCTTCCAGAATAAAATAACATAAATGACAGTCTGTTCACAGATTATCTTTTCTCCTTACACAGTCTTTCTCCTTACAATGTAGATGAACACAGAGCAGAACACTGTACCTTTATGCAATGAGGTGAAGGGAAGGGGTGAATTCTGCACTTGGTAATTTCTCACCTCTATACTTCTGCTGCAGAACGTTTGCTCTTGAACTATCCTGGCTATTCTTCACTCCTGACAGTCTCTTTCCTTGACTGGCTGACCTCTGTAGCTTGACTCTTCTCAGGATACATACACTACACTTTCTGAGCACTGCTCCTTCTTTGCAGAGAGGCAAATGCACACACTCACTGCTTTCCAGCATCCCCTGCGTCACTGCTGTAAACTTCCTATCTCCTACTACTTCCTTCAATTGAACCGGTCAGGTACTATATGAACCTAGAGCCACTAGCAGTTCTGGGTGCATATTGCTAATCCCTGCCTAACTGTGTCCCTGTATACACTATCCTAGATGAAGACAGGGAAGCCAGGGAAGGAGTCTTGCGAGGATAATTTGCATATTCCCAGTGCCTTCTGGGATAAGTGAAGAGTCACCGCGAGCTCAAGGAGAACCGGGTTTTGGCCGTTACAGCCGGAAGGAAGACTTCTGAAAGCCAGGGAAGGAGTCTTGCGAGGATAATTTGCATATTCCCAGTGCCTTCTGGGATAAGTGAAGAGTCACCGCGAGCTCAAGGAGAACCGGGTTTTGGCCGTTACAGCCGGAAGGAAGACTTCTGAAAGCCAGGGAAGGAGTCTTGCGAGGATAATTTGCATATTCCCAGTGCCTTCTGGGATAAGTGAAGAGTCACCGCGAGCTCAAGGAGAACCGGGTTTTGGCCGTTACAGCCGGAAGGAAGACTTCTGAAAGCCAGGGAAGGAGTCTTGCGAGGATAATTTGCATATTCCCAGTGCCTTCTGGGATAAGTGAAGAGTCCCCGCGAGCTCAAGGAGAACCGGGTTTTGGCCGTTACAGCCGGAAGGAAGACTTCTGAAAGCCAGGGAAGGAGTCTTGCGAGGATAATTTGCATATTCCCAGTGCCTTCTGGGATAAGTGAAGAGTCACCGCGAGCTCAAGGAGAACCGGTTTTGGCCGTTACAGCCGGAAGGAAGACTTCTGAAAGCCAGGGAAGGAGTCTTGCGAGGATAATTTGCATATTCCCAGTGCCTTCTGGGATAAGTGAAGAGTCACCGCGAGCTCAAGGAGAACCGGGTTTTGGCTGGCCGTTACAGCCGGAAGGAAGACTTCTGAAAGCCAGGGAAGGAGTCTTGCGAGGATAATTTGCATATTCCCAGTGCCTTCTGGGATAAGTGAAGAGTCACCGCGAGCTCAAGGAGAACCGGGGTTTTGGCCGTTACAGCCGGAAGGAAGACTTCTGAAACCGCGCGCCGCTAGTTTTAGCCTGTCTTCTTCATTGTGAGCGTGAGTGAGCAAAGTGTGAGCAAAAGTAAGTGTGAGTAGAATTGTTTGTATTTAGTTGTTTAATTACTTAACATTTGTTTAGTGCTATCCCCCATTAGAAAATGTGCTCCACTATTGCTAATGCGATCCAGTGTACATCTTGTCTCATGTATGCAGTCCTTGAAAATCCGTTCGAGGGTGCATACTGTTGTTCGAGATGTGAGCAAGTTGCACATTTGGAAGCCCAGATACTGGATCTAAATGAGCAGCTGGCAACTCTGAGATGCATTAGCAATATGGAAAGGAGTTTGCTGCTCACTGAGCAGCAGCTTGCTGGGTCAGATGTGGGGGAGGATCGTAGTAGGGAGCGGCAGGACGGTGAGGTAGGTAGCTGGGTGACAGTTAGAAAGGGGGGTAAAGGGAAAAGTGCTAGGAAGGCTAGTCCTGAACTGACACACCCCAATAGGTTTGCAAACTTGGCAGATGAGGGGGATGTAATTACAGGGGTAGCATTGCTGCAGCAAGGCATGACCTCTGAACGCCAGAGGAGTGTCTGCTCCAGTAAGGGGGGGGAATAGGAGTGCAGGGCAGGCAAGACAGGTACTGGTAGTGGGGGACTCAATTATTAGGGGGACAGATAGGGCAATCTGTCACAAAGACAGGGATCGCCGAACAGTGTGTTGTCTTCCTGGCGCTCGAGTTCGGCACATCGCTGATCGGGTTGACAGATTACTGGGAGGGGCTGGGGAGGACCCAGCGGTCATTGTACACATTGGCACAAATGACAAAGTTAGAGGTAGGTGGAAGGTCCTTAAAGATGATTTCAGGGAATTAGGTTGTAAGCTTAAAGCATGGACCTCAAAGGTGGTATTTTCGGAAATACTACCTGTGCCACGAGCCACACTAGAGAGGCAAAGGGAGATCAGGGAGGTTAACAGGTGGCTCAGGAATTGGTGTAGGAAAGAGGGTTTTGGGTTCCTGGAGAATTGGGCCGACTTTTCAGTTGGCTACAGATTCTATGCTAGGGATGGGCTGCATCTTAATGGGGAAGGTGCAGCTCTGCTGGGGCAGAAAATGGCTAGAAGGTTGGAGGAGTGTTTAAACTAGGAATGGGGGGCGAGGGTATTCACTTTATAGAAGGGGAATGTAGTGCAGATAGTGACCAGGGCACAAGTAATGAAATTGGGGGTGGTACGGGGGAAGGGTTAGGACAGTTAATACAGTAAGCAGGAATACAGGTACAGAGTCATACGTAACGTGCATGTACACTAATGCCCGAAGCCTCACAAATAAGGTGGAGGAATTAGAATTAATATTGTTGGAAGAAAATTATGATATAGTGGGGATATCAGAGACATGGCTGGATGAGAGCTATGACTGGGCTGTTAATTTACAGGGTTATAGCCTATTCAGGAATGACCGTACAAATAAGCGAGGGGGAGGTGTGTGTCTATATGTAAAATCATCCTTAAAACCCATCCTGCGTGACAACATATGTGAGGGTACTGAGAATGTAGAGTCCCTATGGGTGGAGATAAGGGGGGGGAGAATGAATAATAAAATACTGATAGGGGTGTGTTATAAGACGCCGAATATTATGGAAGAGGTAGAGAATCTCCTCATAAAGCAAATTGATAAAGCAGCGAGTCTCGGAGAGGTAATTATTATGGGGGACTTTAACTATCCTGATATAAATTGGGGAACAGAAACTTGCAGTTCCAGCAAAGGAAATAGATTTTTGATAACAATGAAAGATAATTACCTTTCACAAATGGTACAGGACCCCACAAGAGGGGGAGCACTACTAGACCTTGTACTAACCAATAGGCCAGACCGCATATCAAATATACAAGTTGGGGGTTACTTGGGGAATAGTGATCACAAAATAATAAGTTTTCATGTATTCTTTAGTAAGATGTCTAGTAGAGGGGCTACAAGGACACTAAACTTCAGGAAAGCAAATTTTAAACGGTTGAGAGATGATCTTAGTGCAATAAACTGGGATGATGTACTAAGTAATAAAAGTACACAAAGCAAATGGGAGACTTTTATGAGCATCCTGAATAGGGCTTGTGCAGAAAATATACCCTATGGGAACAAACATGCTAGAAATAGGAGGAAACCCCTATGGCTAAATAGAGCTGTAAGGGAAGCAATAAAAGAAAAACAGAAAGCCTTAAAAGAATTAAAGAGGGTAGGTAGTGATGAGGCATTATATAATTATAGAAAATTAAATAAAATATGTAAAAAGCAAATTAAGTTAGCTAAGTTTGAGACAGAGAGACTCATTGCGAGAGAAAGTAAAAATAATCCTAAAATATTCTTTAACTACATAAACAGTAAAAAACTGAAAAGCGATAGTGTTGGCCCCCTTAAAAATAGTCTTGGTGAAATGGTGGAAGGGGATGAGGGTAAAGCCAACCTGCTGAATGACTTTTTTTCTACGGTTTTTATACAAGAAAATGCCATGGCAGATGACATGACCAGTGATACTATAAATTCACACTTGAATATTACCTGCTTAACCCAGCAGGAAGTACGCCGCCGCCTCGAAATCACTAAGGTTGACAAATCTCCGGGCCCGGATGGCATACACCCCAGAGTACTACAGGAATTGAGTTCTGTGATAGATAGACCATTATTTTTAATCTTCTCAGATTCCTTAATAACAGGGTCGGTACCGCAGGACTGGCGCATAGCAAATGTGGTGCCAATATTCAAAAAGGGGACAAAAACTGAGCCGGGAAATTATAGGCCGGTAAGTTTAACCTCTACGGTTGGTAAAATCCTTGAGGGTTTCTTGAGAGATGCTATATTGGAGTATCTCAAGAAAAATAACCTTATGACAGAGTATCAACATGGGTTTATGAGGGATCGATCCTGTCAAACTAATTTGATCAGCTTCTATGAAGAGGTAAGTTCAAGTCTGGACCAGGGAAATGCAGTGGATGTTGTGTATATGGACTTTTCAAAAGCTTTTGATACGGTGCCACACAAAAGGTTGGTACATAAAATGAGAATAATGGGGATAGGGGAAAATATGTGTAACTGGGTTAAAAACTGGCTAAGTGATAGGAAACAAAGGGTGGTTATTAATGGTACGTACTCGGACTGGGTCTCAGTTCATAGTGGGGTACCACAGGGGTCAGTATTGGGCCCACTTCTTTTCAACATATTTATAAATGACCTTGTTGGGGGCATGCGGAGTAGAATTTCAATATTTGCAGATGATACTAAACTCTGCAGGGTAATCAATACAGAGGAGGATAATTTTATATTACAGGGAGATTTATGTAAATTGGAGGATTGGGCTGAGAAGTGGCAATTGAAGTTTAATGTAGATAAATGTAAGGTCATGCACTTGGGTAGAGGAAATAACATTTATGATTATGTACTTAATCGTAGAACACTGGGTAAAACAGACACAGAAAAAGACTTGGGTGTATTGGTGGATGGTAAACTTCACTTTAGTGGACAGTGTCAGGCAGCTTCTGCCAGGGCTAATAAAATAATGGGATGTATTAAAAGAGGTATAAGTGTTCATGAAAAAAATATAGTTCTACCTCTGTACAAGTCACTAGTGCGACCACACTTAGAATACTGTGTACAATTCTGGTCACCGATATATAAGAAGGACATAGCTGAACTGGAGAGGGTGCAGAGAAGAGCCACCAAGATTATTAGAGGAATGGGTGGGCTGCAATACCAAGACAGGTTATTAAACTTGGGGTTATTTAGTTTGGAAAAACGAAGGCTTAGGGGGGATCTAATCACAATGTATAAATATATGAGGGGACAGTACAGAGACCTTTCCAAAGATCTTTTTACACCAAGGCCTGCGACTGGAACACGGGGGCATCCACTACGTCTTGAGGAAAGAAGGTTTAATCATAATCACAGACGAGGATTCTTTACTGTACGAGCAGTGAGACTATGGAACTCTCTGCCACATGATGTTGTAATGAGTGATTCACTACTAACATTTAAGCAGAGCCTGGACGCCTTTCTTGAAAAATGTAATATTACCAGTTATGTATATTAGATTTTATGACAGGGTATTGATCCAGGGAACTAGTCTGATTGCCGGATGTAGAGTCAGGAAGGAAATTTTTTCCCCATTGGAACTTGTTTGCCACATTGGGGGTTTTTTTGCCTTCCTCTGGATCAACATGTTAGGCTACAGGTTGAACTAGATGGACTTAGAGTCTCCCTTCAACCTTAAAAACTATGATACTATGATACTATGATAAGAGATTTTTAGAAAAAGTATTTCCAAAGAACTCTCATCTTATGCTAATGAGCGCTGGGACTAGTCCCAAGGGCGTTACTTCCTCTACTAGCCACCCTCTTAGCATGTTAGCACGCCCACAGGGGCTTGCTGATATGCTATTCAGTGCAGCATCATCAGTGGTGACCTGCGTACTTGTGTTCACTGTATGCCGGGCACTTCCGTTCTGCTGATATGCTATTCAGTGCAGCGTCATCAGTGGTGACCTGTGTACCTGTGTTCTGAATGCTGGGCACTTCTGTTCATGCCCAGTATGAAGCCAGGTACGCGTCCCGGCTTCAGAGAGGTCTACTGTGCATGACTGGAAGTGCCCGGCATTCAGCTTCAGCGTTCACGGCTGACACAGGTACGCGCGTCACTACTGGTAATGCTGCATTTAATATCATGTTAGCATGCCCCCGTGGGAGAACTAACCTGATAAGAGGGCGGACTAGTCGGGTGATATAACGCCCTCACAACTAGTCCCTGAGCTTATTAGCATACGTTAAATCTTTAGAAATACTTTTTCTAAAGATCTCTTTATCTATGCTAGTGTATACAGGGTTGATTAGGCAGGGATTAGAAATATACACCCACAACTGCTCGTGGTTCTGGGTGCATTTTGCACTGACAAGTTCCCTTTAACTCCACAGTTCCTGGATGATTTTAGATCATTTGTGCAGTTCCTACTTGTCACAAAGTACTGGACAGAAAAAAGAAAGAAGAAAAAAAAAATTCCTTAAATTTTAGGCAGAAATGTTTTTGTTGACTGACGACTGCTGTAATTTTCTGCCCTCACCAGTGTTGCTCCAGAATTCGCCCCTCCGTATCTGTGTGTTGAGTATACAGATACCTCCTTTGCTGGAGGCGCTGTATACTATTGACTTCATTGTATTCAACATAAAGTTTCCCCTTGAGACAGAATCCTCTGTAATTGCTGATTATTGTACCTGACTTACCTGAGATCTCATCATTACAATATAATTGTCAGTCCTGACCTCTTCTCCTGTCTGCTCGGTTTACAATAGAAATGGTGAATAATAGTTTATTTCTCAGCCAGCTGTTGAACTTAAATACCATGAATATTCGTTATTCATCCGGCCTTTAAGTGGTTAAAATAATCCGACAAGTACCTCATTGTTGTTACTGTAGGACGAGATCCTCCATAGATTCCTCCACATCCAAACTTGAATATCTGGATTTTCATGGAGGAGCGTTTTGTGTGTTTTTGTAGTATGTAGGCTGGAGGGAGAAGCCGGGACTTCTGTGTGCTTTGGAGGGGATACAAATTGCCACGCACAAGAGCTGCTGGGAATGTAGTCTTACGCTTCATATTTAGCTTGTATCTGGCTTTCTTATTTTTCAGTGCCTGAAAATGACTGCAAAGAGGAACCTGTTTGTGCGGTTGGTGCCGTGCCGGTGTTTGCGAGGAGAAGAAGAAACTGTGACCTCACTTGACTATTCTCACTGCAGCCTGGAGCAGGTGCCGAAAGAGATTTTCACATTCGAGAAAACCTTGGAGGAACTTTATTTGGATGCCAACCAGATTGAAGAGCTTCCCAAGGTACCACTTTTCTGTAAAGGATTCATATTTTCCATGACACTGATGACAAGCAGCCCTCTCTCCTGGGTCTCTTCCAGCTGTGTTTTATGGGCATTAGCTCACGCCGCTGCTCTTGCGTTCTTGGCAGAATCCCGCGCCAGCCATTCACTTAACTCCGACTCCCATCTCATGAGCACAAGCTCCAGCCAGGGAGTTCCTTACACTTCCAAAGTTTTTGTTTCGTTGGCACCTTGTTACATCTGTTCTCTAGCAGATGTTCATAGGTTTACCTACCACCCTGGCTGTCAGAAGCTGATGTTATTTATCACTTGATCCTCATTACAGTATACAAATGGCAGCATACGCATATGCACAACCTACGTTTTGGCATTTGTCAGATGTCGTTTGATTAAATTCTTTTAAAGTCATGAAGACCATTTTACAAAATATTCCAAAAAGAGCATGCGTGATATTATTTTGAGTTAAAGGGAACCTATCCCCAGATTGTGGCCTTGTAAACTAAAACTAGCACCTTAAGCAGCTCCTGTGCTGCATTCCATGAAGGTGCACGTCACCCCCTGATCCCCTCTATAGACCCCGAAAATACCTTTACAATATCTCCTGCCTGGTATGTAAAATTGCCCAGGCCGATGGGCGTCCTAATCTTCACCTCTTGTGCTGATTGACATGGATGACACCTCGGAAGCCATCCACATTGGTGCTCAAAATTTTCATATTCTCAGCTCCTGCAGGCACACTTCGCACTATTCTGTTGCGGAAAGAGCCAAAAACACAGGACTGCCTGTGCAAATCGGCAAGTTCTCTGTGCAGGCTCAAGATTTTGCCGTCGATGTGCACGACATCACCCACTTCATCCACATCGCTGGGCAAAACCTCGCACCTGCGCAGATAACCCACTGGCTCGCACAGGCGCACATATGTTTTGTGCGTCTGCGTGAATTGGGAATATGACAATTTTGCCCTCCTACGTGGATGGCGTCCGAGATGTCATCCACGTCAATCAGCACAGGAAGGAGGAGGGCGAAAGGAGGGACATGAGACGCAGATTAGGATGCCCATCGGACCGGGCAATTTACATACTGGGTGTTTTTGGGGTCTACAGGGGTTAAGCGTGCACCTTCATGGAATGCAGCACAAGGCGCTGCTTTAGGTGCTGATTTTAGTTTAGAAAGCCAAAATCTGGTGAAATCTTCCCTTTAAACTTAAAGATGTTGGCCACTAGATTAAAATTGATGACCTATTCTTATGTCTGATTGGCCAAGGTCCAACATCTGACATCCTCGCCAATCAGCTGTTCTTAGTGTCGGCAGTGGCAGCTATTGCCCGGAAATGCTCAGTTCTGGCGCTGCTGGGTACTGATATGTTCTGCTGAAAGGAGGTGGATGTGCAGTACCCAGCCGCAGCCACTATCAGTTGACGGGGCAACCTCAGAATTGAGCATTTCCAGCCACCTGCACCGAGCATTGCTGATCGTCGGGGGTGCGGGGTGTCCTACCCCAGCCAATCAGACATTGACGACCTATCCTAAAAAAAAATATTTAGTAATGAACTTAACAACCCTTTTTAGATTCTAATGCAAATTAAATGGGCAATGACTGACTACTTCAAATTATCTCATATGACAGAAGCCATGCGTAGTCCAATGCGTTTCATCTCCTCTATCGCGGCGCTCCCTCCGAGCATCTTGTGGCTCTCTACACTTCTATGCATCATCTTTTTCATGCAAACTCTAAAAGGTGCTTTACACGCTGTGACATCGCTACCGATATATCGTCGGGGTCACCTCGTTAGTGACTGACATCCGGCGCCGGTAGCGACATCGCAGTGTGTGACACCAAGGAGCGACGTGCAACGATCACAAAATCGTTCAAAAACGGTGATCGTTGACACGTCGGTCATTTCCTTAATATCGCTGCTGCCACAGGTACGATGTTGTTCGTCGTTCCTGCGGCAGCACACATCGCTGTGTGTGACACCACAGGAATGACTAACATCTCCTTACTGCGTCCACCGGCAATGCGGAAGGAAGGAGGTGGGCAGGATGTTGCGTCCCACTCATCTCCGCCCCTCCGCTTCTATTGGGCAGCCGCTTAGTAACGCCGCAGTGACGTCGCTATGATGCCGAACGCCCGTCCCCTTTAAAGGAGGGATTGTTCGGCGGTCACAGCGACGCCGCTGTCAAGGTATGTGTGTGTGACGCTGCTGTAGCGATTATGTTCGCTACGGCAGCGAGCACCAAATGTTGCGCGAGTGATGGGGGCGGGGGCTATCACTAGCTATGTCGCAGCGTGTAAGGCACCCTTTAGGCTATGTTCACACGCAGCATTTTGCTGCTTTTTCTTGCTCTCTTGGCAATGAAAATGCCACATTCAAAATACTCGCCTTGCTGCATTTTCGACGCTTTTAACTGCGGGTTATTTTTTAGATTTTTTTTGGATGCAGATTACATGTTTTTGTTTACACACACATTTAATAAAGTTAGTTTGATGTAGTAAAAACACTGATAAAACATTGATTTTCATAGTTTTTTTTTCACTTACTGCTTTCTACAGGTGAAAAAAATCGCTGCAAAAACACTTTAAGATTTGACATACTGCGGATTTAAAAAGAAAAAACAACCCAAAAAACTGCAATTCTTAAATTCAATCAGGAAAGGAAAAAACAAACGTGTGCATTAGATTTCTGAAATCTTATAGCTGTTGCTGTTTCTATAAGAAGCAACTTTTAATTTGCATATAAAAAAACCCCTCGCTGTTGACCTATTACTATATTATGTAGTGTGGGAGTAAATCTAAAAACTCATGATTTATATATTTCTGTCATGTTGGAGCTTCCAGTCTATGAATGACTTGGGTCCTCTGTTTAAAATATCAGCAGGGACCCGTCATTTACAGACTCGAGGCCGACGGTGGATCGGGGAATCAAAGACCGGGAGGAGAACACCCAATTTAGAGTTTGGCCCTTGTGCACCTAAATCTCATTAGATAAAAACTGCAAATGCTGATTTAAGAAGAACAACAAAGTAGATTTCATCAAATGTGTCAATTTACTATTACAGCGCTATTACAGCCATATCTTTACTATTTTGCAAGATTGGGTTGTCAGATCTTTAAAGGGAACGGGTCACCAGGTTTTTCCCTTATGAGCTGTGGCCACCACCAGTGAGCCCTTATATAATGTATTCTAGATCACTGTATATAAGTGCCTAGGCCGCTGTGTAGACCATAAAAAACACTTTTATAATACTCACCTGGCTGCGGTCCAGTCTGATGGATGTCTCTGATATCCGGTCCGGCAATTCCTCTCTGTCGCGATCTCCGTCCTCCTTCTTCTGAAGCCCGTGTGCATTAGGTGTCCTACGTTATCCACAATAGCGGCATTGAGGTCCTGTGCAGGCGCACTTTGATCTACCCTGCTCAAGGCAGATCAAAGTATTGTAGTGCGCATGCGTGGGCGGTCTTTAACCTTTCCTCGCGCCTGCACATTACAGTACTTTGATCTGCCCTGAGCCGGGTAGAGAGAAGTGCGCTTGCGAAGGACCGCAATGCTGGCCTGGGCTGAATAGAAGGAGGACGGAGATTGCAGCAGAGAGGAGGCGCCGGATCGGAGAGCAGAGACACCCATTGAACCAGACCATCCCCCAGGTGTGTGTTATAAAGGTGTTTTTACGGTATACAGAGCAGCCTGGGCTGTTATATACAGTATTCTAGAATGGTGGTGGTGGGCGCAGCTTATAGTCGCCAAATCTGGTGACCGGTTCCCTTTAACAAGACCAGTGCTGTTTTATTAAAAATGTTGTGAGTAGGCGCCTGGTTTTAGAACCAATTTACAGAAAGTGGTAAAAGTCAACTTGTAGCCATAAGACGAGCCTTCTGAAATAAGCAGAATCAATAAGATGTGACACGTTACCATCCCACGCTCTCTTCTCATTTCCCGGTGTTGTCACTTCTGTTTCCTATTTGCTGGGTATATAGACGTTAAGCCTGTCATTAGGTCATGGCTCCGTTTCTGCTTCCACATGATGCTTGTCAGTCACTGGAGTACATTTGTGCACATTTAAGTCCCTGTCCTTCCGGTACACGGCCCTCTGACTCACTCATTCTGTCCTGTGACCATCAAGTTAATGGGTGATGTGTCATAGAACAAATGTAAAATTATGTCAACTATACAAAAATCTGACATTTATAGGAAGAAAGATTAATTCTTCACATTCTTCCACCCAGCACCTACTCATGAATGGAGACAGTCATTTTTCACTTCTTGGTACAGCAGAATGCTATTGAGCACTGCTTAAAGGGGTTGTTCACTACTTTGATATTGATGGCCTATCCTTAGGATAGGTCATCAATATCTGATCGGCCGGGGTCCGACACCCTGCACCCCCTCGATCAGCTGTTGTTGGTCCCAGAGGTGGGAGCAAGCAGCCGGAAATGCTCATTTCGGGCGCTACTCTGTCTTCTGATAGCGGCCGCAGCCAGGTACTGCACATTCACCTCCTATTGATTAGATTGGGAGGTGGATGTGCAGTACCCGGCAACGGCCGCTCTCAGAAGATGAAGCAGCACTGGAACTGAGCATTGCCCGCTGATGAGACTGAGAACAGCTGATGTGTGGGGTGTCGGACCCTGGCCGATCAGACATTGATGACCTCTGCTAAGGATAGTCCATGAATGTAAAAGTAGTGGAAGAATACATCTATACTCATAATATTTGATAAAAAAAAGGTGAATTTTCTCGTCTAATTCTGAGGCATAAGAACCTAAAACACAACTTTATTATGAACCAAGACATGGCAGTGTGCTTCCAATGAAAGAATCAAAATTGCGGGACAAATTATCAACAATGTTATCGCAGACGATACATCTTTGATAGCAACAACCATGGATGGAATGAAGGATTAGATGGAAAGCTAAAACATGGGTCTCCTACTCTACAAAGAAGCCTAAGATTTTGACTACTGCCAGCTATGACCGATACACATCACTCAAGATGCAACAAGGACACCGGAAGTCAATAGGAGAATAGCTATCGGCAAATCATCAATGAAGTCACTGGAGAAGGTCCTCAAATTGAGGAACATTTCAATGGTGATGAAGACATGGCTCATACATAGATGTCTTTTCTGTAGTCACATATGGATGCGAAACCTGGGCGATAAAGGAACATGATAAAACAATTAACGCCTTTGAAATGTGGTGCTGACAAAGGATGTTATCAATACCATGGATGGCTAGAAGAACAAACAAATCAATTTTGGAACAAATCATGCCAGACACGTCACTCAAAGAAAGGATCACCAAACTATAACTTGCCTACTTATGACACCTCATACGAAGAGAGCAGTCACAGGAGATTCTTGGTCGGAAGAATAGAAGGAACAAGGCTAAGAGGAAGACCAGCAACCAGATGGCTTGATACTATCAAGATAATGACAGAGAAGACCTTGGTGGACCTATCCAGCCTTTCACAAGATTGATCTTCCTACAAAGCGTTCATTCATCAAGTCGCCATGGCTCAAGATCGAGCTGAAGGCAATTGAAAAACAAACAAAACACTTATACTATTATGTCATGTCTTAAGAGATTTTCCATGATTTAGAAAAATTGGATCTAAGGTTTGAAAAGGTATAAAATTAAGTTACTTATCTCTTGAATCCCCCATCGGTCCACTACTGTGGCTCTGGTGATAGTTGATGTCTCATCAATAACTTCTTGTCCATCATTCATCTGACCTAAAGCTAGTCCCATGCTGAACATGCAAACAACCTCACAGAGGCCAGTGATTGGCTTCAGTGGTCAGCTGACTGACAGGCTCTTATTTCCAGTACCACTGGTGCCTTCTCTATCAGTGACACGAGTTGGAATCCAGTGTAGGGCCGAAATCTGAGAGAACTTTTTTAATGGCGTTTTATGTAGATGCTGACTATTATTTTGCCACTATATGGTGTATTTGTTTTTGAATTGTGTATTGCAGAATTATTTTGGTATCATTTGGCAGTATTATTTGTGGGCTGAAACTAAAAGACAAGCTATGAAACAACAGCAAGCAGGAGGACCCAATTTTGTTGCCCCAAAGACTAGAGTAGGGCAAAATGATTTGCGTTGCTGTAGTTCGGCATCCAGTGTAAACCTCCATGGCAGCGTGACCAGGGCAGTCTTCACTTTCTGCTTCGGCTTCTTCCGCGACTCTTGTGCCTACAAGGCCCTATGATCTCATGGGAATTAGTAAACCCAATAAGTGCCCTGGATTCAAAAATGGAGATGCAGAAGTGAAGACTACCTGGTCTTAGTACGCGCTAGCGCTAGAGATACCATGGATGCAGAATAGAAGGTTGCCTTGGTTTAGTTACCGTCATAAGTCTTCTCAGATTCCAGGCTGGGGCGGTGGAAGTCAAGACTGACCTGGAGGGCCAAACTAAATGCTTTACCAGGACAGTACAAATCTGTCCTTGGCTGGTGCAATTACTGGAGAAAAATATAGTGGAACTAGTAAATGTTGTGCCACCTTCATTTCCGTTGACAGTAGCTGAAGGAAGATGCGCTTACATTGTGTTTTAGCATTCGGTGGGAGTGATGTTGTCCACAAACTAATGGCATATCCCATAAGTATCCCAATATATCAAAATTGGGAACTGTCCAGATTTCTTTGACTCTTTAATATGTGCAGTGGTTAGCGCCTCGTAACTCTGGGGTCCGAGAGAAGCATCCAACAAGGATGACATAATGGATCTGGTATATTTGCGCATCTCCTCCAGTCTCTCCAGTTTATTCCAACACTTTAGAAACATCCTAATAATGTTTCCTTAATCTGTTTTTCAGCTGCATTGTATATGTATGGGTGCAGCCCTATGACGTACGCTGTACGAGTGCCGCTCACACGCAGCGTTTGTGTTTCCTTATGAATATTATACCGTGTTCTTCCACAAGTATTTTGGCCCTGCTGATGAAGATAATGTAATATGAGATCATCAATGTCAGGGTTAGGTGATGACAGCTCGGCTTATGCTTTGGGGAATAATGTGAGTTATGGAAACAATGTGGACATGCGGCACAGCACATGCCTTATATTCTGCAGCAGATATACAGGAAGGGAAGCAAGGAAAAAATGTTTCATCCAGCACTTGAAGATATAGTATCCCAATGCCACGAAATTCACGGACTTCATAAAAACATTATTGATTTTATTGATGTACAAAAGTACAAATAATTAAAATCATTGCGTCTTACGTGTTTCAAGCCAAACAAAGGCTCTTACTCATAGCAATTAATTATTTGTACTTTTGTACACCAATAAAATCAATAATGTTTTTATCAAGTCCGTGAATTTCGTGCAATTGGGATACTATATCTTCAAGTGCTGGATGAAGCATTTTTTCCTTGCTTCATTTATCCCGGGATCCAGTCCGCTGACTGCCGTGCACTGATCTCTAAGGCGGGCTTTACACGCTACGATATTGCTAGCAATTGCTAGCAATATCGTACGCAAAAGCCCCCGTCGTGCATGCGATTTCGTGTGATCGCTGCCGCAGCGAACATTATCGCTACGCAGCGTCGCACATACTTACCTGGTCGGCGGCGTCGCTGTGACTGCCGAACAATCCCTCCCTCAAGGGGGAGGGACGTTTGGCATCACAGCGACGTCACCGCGACGTCACTAAGCGGCCGGCCAATCAAAGTGGAGGGGCGGAGATGAGCGTGATGTAACACCCGCCCACCTCCTTCCTTCCGCATTGGGGCCGGCGGCAGGTAAGGAGACGTTCCTCGCTCCTGCGGTGTCACACTCAGCGATGTGTGCTGCCGCAGGAGCGGCGAACCACATCGATAATCAACCATTACCGATTTTTGGTTTTGGGACGACCTCTCCATGGTGAACGATTTTCTCCATTTTTGAGGTCGCTTAAGGTCGCTGGTAAGTGTCACATGCTGCGATATCGTTTAATGACGCCAGATGTGCGTCACTAACAACGTGACCCCTACGATAAAACATTAACGATATCGTAGCGTGTAAAGCCCGCTTAAAACCGGCCACAGCAAATCTAGAGCTGAGCTGATCCTAAAAATTGTCTTTTGTTTTGTTGATACAGGAAGGGCCCCGTATTCTGTAACAGGGCTCAGGACTGATTTTATTAACAAAATATCACATGGTATGACCTGCAGATATCACATCATGAGCGCCGCGCACATTTACATATAGTAGACCACATTTCCATGAGCAGAACAGCCACCGTCATACATACAGTGGTGCGTGCACTATTTCACTGACCCAGTCCTCTGCAAATGTCACACAAGGACACACGGTAGTGGCGATCTCTCGTATAACTACAGATGTAGCAGAGCTGAATTTCCATCAACGCTTTGGGGAAAATCCACCAAGATTTTAAAGTATAAAGATATGACATATTTGGACAGTGTAAAATTTTGCAAACGTGTAACAACTTTTCCCTTTTATGCTCTGAAATACTTAATTCTTAAAAAACAAACAAACAAAAAAAAAACGTAAAAAGTCTTCGCAAAGGAAGTGAGGCCAACGACAACCTGCCAGATTGACTATAATTTACATTAGAAATTGACATAAATTATACCAAAATTGTACCCCATAGCTGGCGCAGATCATTAGATTGGACCACATGGGAATCGCTTGTAATGGTGCCCTACATTGGATCCCAACCTCCATTCCTGCCCCATCTTCCTGCAGGGAATGAGACACCGGTCTTGACTCCAAGATTTGGTCACCATTAGGCCCCTTTCACACATCAGTTTTTGCCATCAGCCACAATCCTTTTACTCAACGGATCCGTCGCAGATTGTGGCAAAACTGATGCCACGGATCTGTTTTTCGACGGATCCGACTAGCTGAGGGCTAAATAATAATTTGAGCATGCTCTGTTAAAAAAAACAAAATCCATCGCTGTCATTTGATGGATGACGACGGATCCTGCACCCATAGGCTTCCATTCTAAAAAAGGACGGACGGTGATGGATCCGTTGCTGTCCGATTTTTCGACGTAGACAAAAAACGTTACTTTGAATTTAGTCTCCGTCGGCCGGACAAACTATTTTCGACGGATATGTCGAACGACTGATGAAACATGAGGCCATCCATCACAATCAGTCGCTAATACAAGTCTATAAAAAGAAAACATCCAGCGGCATCAGTCGCCAAATCAGTTTTTTTTTCAAAATTCGATAGATTGACGGCAAAAAAACTGATGTGTGAAAGGGGCCTTATAGTAATGAAGTAAATTTCTTTTAATATCTGTGTAAATCTTCAAATATAGTGACTGAGCCTTTTAAAAGGAATCTGTCAGCAGGTTTTTGCCACTGTGATAATGCTACTTACTCAGCTGTTTGCAGAGGGAGAGACCATAATTGTTTGTCTTTAAAGGGAATCTGTCAGCAGGTTTTTTTCTCTACTTCATCTGATAGCAGCATAATGTAGGCAAAGAGACCCTGAAACCAACGATGTATCACTTAGATTACTGTGTGCAGATTGTCCTGACACAATCAAAGATTTCAGATTTAGCTGAGAGAGCTGTCACACCCACACTAGAGTCCCTATAGAGATTGTACATTGACAGTGAGGTGTCAATCACAGGAGGGGGTGTGCCAGACTGCCAAGCTAGTAGAAATGTAGTTCAGCAATGATAATCTCTAGGTGATAAAGCCTTTAGTTTAAGTAAACAGCAGCACACCGCCTGATAAGAGAGGCATAGTTGACCTTTGTTTTTTTTTAATAACTACAGCATGCTGTCCTCAGATTGCATAGCAAAAACCTGCTGACAAATTCCCTTTAACAGCTTAGCTGGTTTATTCAGTCTTCAGAAACCAATCCACAAACAAATGTAAAGAAAGTTGTTTTGTTTATTTTTTTTTTTTTTTTTTTTTAGCAGAAGGTACCAAAAGGGAAAACAAAATAACAAGTTCATGCAGTATTGGAGGCTTTGCCCACTCCGGATACTCCACTCTCCAGCAAGTGTCCGATTGCTGGAGGCCTGCACACCTCCACGCACACAGACATCATCTTAAGGGTGCTTTACACGCTGCGACATCGCTATCGATAGCACCCGCCCCCGTCGTACGTGCAACATTTGGTGATCGCTGCCGTAGCGAACATTATCGCTACAGCAGCGTCACACGCACATACCTTGTCAGCGACGTCGCTGTGACCGCCGAACAATCCCTCCTTCAAGGGGGAGGTGCGTTCGGCATCACAGCGACGTCACTAAGCGGCCGGCCAATAGAAGCGGAGGGGCGGAGATGAACGGGACGTAAATCCCGCTCACCTCCTTCCTTCCACATTGCCGGTGGAGGCAGGTAAGGATATGTTCCTCGCTCCTATGGTATCACACACAGCGATGTGTGATGCTGCAGGAACGAGGAACAACATCACTACGTACGAGACAACGATTTTTGGCGTTTGGACGACCTCTCCAAAACAAACTATTTGTGTCTCTTTTGCGATCGTTGTAGGTCGCTCGTACGTGTCACACTCTGCGATGTCGCTAACGACGCCGGATGTGCGTCACTAACACCGTGACCCCGACGATAAATCGTTAGTGATATTGCAGCGTGTAAAGCCCCCTTTAGACTACTTGTATCCATTTTAAGTTATGTACCATTCATAACGGTGTAGTATGTCAGCAGCCAGACTCGCCCAACTCTCTTGCTGTTTGTAAAACCCAGCCCCGACGCGCCCTAATAACGCTCTTAGTACTAGGTGTACTAGAGCTTGCATCTGGGCTTAAATCACAAAGGATAACCGCCTTTAATAATGTAGGCATTAAGCAAAATTTAGGGGCAGAGATCCTTACTCCAGCGATGTGTCACTTACTGGGCTGCTTAGTGCAGTTTTGCTTAAAAATCACTCATTAATCAGCAGTAGATTATCATTACAGGACTACTCGGCGTGCTGCAGGTAGTCCAGCATATTCATGAGCTCTGTATAACTGCTAGATCTGCAGCAGAGAAAACATTGATTTTATCAAAATGACAACAAACAGCTCAGTAAGTGACACATCGCTGGAATCAGGGTCTCTGTCTCTATATTATGCTGCTGTCAGATGGGGGAGCCAAAACCTGGTAACAGATTCCCTTTAAGGGGTTGATTACTTGAAAATAAGCATGTTTAGATTTGTAGAGTTTATAAATATTTAGAACTTACTAATATGTTTGTATCAAGGAAGGTAGCCATGTCTTCAGCACTGTCCTGGCTTGTGATGCACAGGCGATAATTTCTGGCATTGGGACATTATTGGTCCTTTGTGTGAAGGAGACTGCGTAATGGCTCATTTTAATAGCCAGACCAGCCCCCTTCTCTGTCAGCTGATTCACCATGATAGATAAGGGGCCTGGCTTAGCTATTGAAATCTGCCTTCTTTATACACATCAGTGATGACCTGTAGCTCAATAGCTAGATGTTGAGCCCTGGATCCACACTGATATGGGGTAACCTTCTTCATTCATCTATATCGATAACGTCTCTTATGTTTCTCCATTGAATCTTATGAGCACTAACTGTCATCTCTTTTCTCAGTAATGGAGAAATCTGTATTTATACTTTTTTACATGTGAATTTAGAATGAAATATGAGTCCAGGAGGAGAAAGAAGAAGATTTCTCCAAGAAGAAATATTGCGAAGTTTCTTATTTTCACATGTAGTATTGATTTCTGAAAAATAAATAATAAAAAAGGGAATGTGATACAAACTTTGTAACTGCAATCACCCAAACACCCCAATCTGTGCCCAACTATCATATGCCAGTGCCGACCATACACATGAGAAGAGCCGCTAAACAAAAACGTGTGGCCAGAACAACCAGATCAAATAACCTAAAATAATTAAAAAGTATTATATTTTATTGGGACAAATTTAAAATTACATATAGCCAACAAATAGAGGTCACAAGGAGTTAATACATAGGTATACCCCAGTGGGGGAACAAACACAACCAACAGGATGGGTTTAACATACAGTGCCGGTCCGAAATGTATACCAATGACTAGACAGATATTTCAGTTGCATTGATCAAACAGTGTACTGTCCTAGGCACAAAACGGTGTAAATAAATCACCTAAAACGACCATATACTGCACAACTCATCCATAAGGAATTCCCCTACACATGACCCGACGCACGTTTCGCTAAATGCTTTGTCAAGGGAGGAGAGAAAAAGCAGTCTAATCCACCAACGGCTACGATCTCATATGAAATATATAGGGATGTGATGAATGTCCCCTGCCTTCGGAGGAAGGAGATATCCAACATGTTCAATTCTTTATTTCTAAGTGTTTAACTTAAAGGTAGGTATAAATTATGCTTTTTTTCAAACCAAAAATGTGGAATCTTGGTTTGCATGTATTTGGTGTTGGGCGAAATCAAGTCTTGAGAACTTGCGGTCTGTAAATTACAATCACTTATACTGGTACTTAACTGGGGCATTGTAAGCTCCGCAACTCTAGACCTCTTTGTTTCTTTGCGTATTGTGTTGTCCTCTGTTTTCCCACCATCAGCTATGAAGTAGAAAATGGAAGCTGACTGCCATTTTTCTCTGTTTTTTTTTTTTCAATAGCAACTATTCAACTGCCAGTCTCTGCACAAGCTGAGTTTGCCAGACAATGACCTAACAATATTGCCAGCATCTATAGCAAATCTCATTAATCTCAGGGAACTAGATGTCAGCAAGAATGGTAAGTACGTTCACAAGTTAATTGAATGGTGTATCAACAAGCTCCTAAGTGCTGCCGGGGCTATAATATTTCTATCTGATCGGATACTTTGTTTAAAAACCATTTCTCTCTATAATAGGTATTTTACGGTGTCTATCCGGCCCACTTGGTTGCCTTCATGCTTTAGTGGCAATTATATGTATCATATATCATCACCGTGGGCATTGGGGTTGTCATCCAGGCCTTTTTTCAGACATGAATGACATATATAATGCTATTGATATGCAGAGTTCTGGTCTAGAATACAATACTGATATGTAGGGGATCTTGGTGACGGCTTTTGTAATGGCTTCCATTAGTATTTGTCATTTTTGGAAATTACCGTATAAGACCAAGATAAATTAGGCGGAGCAAGGGTGTTTTTTCCATTTAAGACTTTTTTTCTTTAAAGGGAATCTATCAGCAGGTTATTGCTACCTCATCTGAGAGCATAGATATAGCAACATGTGATATTAAAACTTAACCTTTAATTGGGTTATTTAAAATAGATATACAAACTGTGATCCAAACCCCATTAAAACCTGGAAATGATGGGACCAAATTGTACTGTGTGTATCTATGGCACCATCATTTACAGAAAAGGGGGGAACGGGTAACGTTCACCTAAATGAACAACACCGGAGATGTGCTGAGTTTTGCAACACACAACTAGCTGATGTGGTATCACTGATTAGACGGATGCTGTGTAAGTGCAGCCTTCAAGGATAAGTGTATATACAAGAAGTAGCATGCCACTCAACAGACAGAATATTGTCACTCAGCGTCATCAACACCAGACCAAAAAGAAATGTGAATGTCCCACTATAGAGCTAAACTAGTGTGATATGCTCCAACAGGGGACAACCAATACTCATGCACCATGACAAACAATGCCCAAGAAATAGAGACCTCATAATACATATACCCTGCTCAATACCGACAGCGGCAGGGGGTCAGGGACAATAGGATGTCATATACAGTGTCATATTAGGACCACTTGAAGTGGAACCATCTCACCCAGTCCTTTTGTCGGTGAGGTGTCGTCCTTCTCCAGTGCTGCTTGGTCCAAATACCGGCACGGGGGGAGCAGTGGCTTGGTCACTGGCCCTATCTAGGATACCACTGACCCTTAGATAATCCACAATAACTCCCGCCCTTACAAGGGCAGTCCACAGCTGGCCCTGTTGTGGCTGACCCTAATAACCATCAAGCAGGTGACTCCCGACGCGTTTCACAACAACTGCTCATCAGGGGAGGCTTGGAACACCTGAAAATCGTGGTTTTGGCTCAAACTAGGAGCTCAAACCTGTGTGGCCTGGTATCATTGAAGGTGTACGATGTACTGAGGTAATTAAAGGGGACCTTAGTCCCACCTCCCTTCCCCAAATTGAAGGAACCGCCCAGCATGATTATGTAAATGATGCGGCGGCAATAATGAAAACCTGGATGATATATAACAACTCAACCCCAAATCGTGAGGGCGATATGATTATCGCTAACCAAAATAAGATGCAGTAAGATGCAATCCGTTAAGTATAAAGAGACATGGCTCTTACCAGAAAGGACACACGTTTATTTCCCTCTCATTTGGTAATCCAGCTGAAGGACGCTGTACTTCCTGGTAGTCCGATCACGTGAGTAGTCACGTGATCGGAAATGTGAGGACCAATAGAGATCGGTCGCGTCATGCAGAACCCGACCGCTCGTCATCAATATGCGGCGGCCTCTGGAACGCAGGACTTCCTGGTTCGCCGGTCACATGATCAGTCACGCGGCCGGTGACGTCACCAACAGAGGAAGGGGGCGTCTACAGGATATCGGTCTCCCGGCCCACTTCGTGACGCACAAAGTGCTCATCACGTGATAGCGGCCGGACAGATAAAGCACGAAACTACATGTTTGATAGTGCGTATTAGGTCGCAAAATAGGGCGCGTATTGATAGCACTGTAGGCCGTATTAAATGGTTGGGAAAAACCCGTATGGATACACATTACGGGATACTCAGACAGATTGCAATGCTCCTATATCATAAGGGAAAAATGAAATGCATAATCGCACCTCAGTCACCTTGATGAAAAAGGCAGATCTCAACCTTTGCATAGTGCCCCTTTTTTAGACAGTGTCTACCCCCTGAGGAATCGACTGGGTGCAGCGAGAAGCCAGGAGCAAGCGTAGGCCCTAAAGTTATTAACCTGTCGTCCCGTCCTCTCAGTGTAACTGAGACGGCGGTTCTGGAAAGGGGACTCTCCTTCGTCCCTACAACAGACTTTGACCTCTTTTCCTGTATTAAGGACTGAAACTTATTCGCACGTAAGTTGAAGTGGAGAAAATTCTTCAATACAAAAGACAACAAACTTAGCGAAGAGTTAGGTATCCCTCCTGACATGCTACCTGACGTGAGATTGTTGGATAGTCTTTCTGATATGAACCCTAACCTTTCTGGACAAGGCCCTTTTTCCGGGTTCAGAAAGAAAAGCACTAAAATGCCACCGGTGCAGAACGACATGTCGACAATAGACATCTTCGTGAATCTGGTATCCAGAGATTTAAAGCAAATGAGTGAACATAACGTTTTTGCACACTACAACTGCACCAAAGAAGAGATCGTGGCCATTCGGGCCTTGGAACAGGACCGCCACGTTGTCATAAAACCCTCCGACAAGGGTGGCAACGTGGTCGTCTTGGACCCGGCACAATATCTTGGAATGTGCCATGAACTTCTTTCAGATAGAGAAGGGTATGCTATTCTGAAGGATAATCCTACTGCTTCCCTGTTGTCCGATTTGAAAAACCTATTGGATAGGGGTCTTGCCGAAAAGGTGATTGATAAAAAGGAGCATGAGTTTTTACTACCAGACCATCCCATCATGGCAACTTTCTACGGCCTACCCAAGGTCCATAAGGGACTTAGTCCATTGAAGGGTAGGCCCATTGTTTCCGGGATCGGTGGGATATGTCATAACCTTGGCTCATACGTGGACGTGATCTTGAGACCCTTTGTGGAATCCCTCCCTTCCTATACAAGGGACACCACTGACCTTCTCTTGAAACTAGACGGTATTTCTGTGGGTGAGGACAGAATGTTGGTCAGCATCGATGTTGAGGCACTCTATTCCTCTATTCCCCATCATATGGGGCTTAGGGCAGTGGGACATTACCTCTCTATGAGAGGCTGCCAATACCATCTTCACAACAAATTCGTGCTGCAAGCACTAGAATTCTGTTTGAGGAATAACGTCTTCACTTTCAATGGGAGGTTCTATCACCAGCTCAGGGGCACCGCAATGGGGAGCCCTTGTGCTCCCTCGTACGCTAATTTGCTCCTGGGCTGGTGGGAGGAGACTATTGTCTTCTCCGAGGAGGGTGATGGAGGACTAACATCTGACCGGATCGATCTTTGGGCGCGCTATATCGATGATATATTCATCATATGGCGCGGTACCCGAGACGATCTGGTGATATTCATAAACCAACTGAATGACAACGAGATAGGTCTCCGCTTTACGTTTGAGGCGGACCCTGTTTCGTTGCCATTCTTGGATGTCCGCATCAGGAAAACAGAGGATGGTTCCTTAAGCACGTCCACCTACAGGAAGCCGACCGCCACCAATTCCCTCCTGAGGTGGGATAGTAACCATCCGGCCCCCCTCAGGAGAGGTATCCCCAAGGGGCAATATTACAGGATTCGTCGAAACTGCTCTGAGGACACTTCGTTTATGACGCAGGCGAATGACCTCAGGATGCGTTTTCTCGATCGAGGTTACCCCCCAAAAAGTGCTGAGTCAGGCTTTCAAAGAGGCAAGGTCCAAAAATAGATCCGACTTACTAAAAACCTCTAAGAAGGAGGTAGGTGAGCCAATCACTCGATTCATTACCACGTTTTCTAACGGTGCCAATCTTGTCAGAAACATCTTTGAAAAACATTGGGCAATCTTGACAATGGACAGTGACCTGGAAACATCAGTAGGTCCCCATCCTCAGGTCACCTATCGAAGGGGGAGATCTTTAGGGGATAGATTGGTCCATAGTCATTTTATGGCACCCAAGCAAGAAACGTGGCTCAAGTCTAAGGGGTGCTTCACACACAGCGAGCTCGCTGCCGAGATCGCTGCTGAGTCACGCTTTTTGTGACGCAGCAGTGACCTCATTAGCGATCTCGCTGTGTGTGACAATGAGCAGCGATCTGGCCCCTGCTGCGAGATCGCTGCTCGTTACACACAGCCCTGGTTCGTTTTCTTCAAAGCCGCTCTCCTGCTGTGACACACAGATCGCTGTGTGTGACAGCAAGAGAGCGACAAATGAAGCGAGCAGGGAGCAGGAGCCGGCGTCTGACAGCTCAGGTAAGCTGTATCCAAGATAAACATCGGGTAACCAAGGTGGTTACCCGATATTTACCTTAGTTACCAGCCTCTGCAGCTCTCACGCTGCCTGTGCTGCCGGCTCCGGCTCTCTGCACATGTAGCTGCTGTACACATCGGGTTAATTAACCCGATGTGTACAGCAGCTAGGAGAGCAAGGAGCCAGCGCTAAGCAGTGTGCGCGGCTCCCTGCTCTCTGCACATGTAGCTGCATTACACATCGGGTTAATTAACCCGATGTGTACTGTAGCTAGGAGAGCAAGGAGCCAGCGCTCAGTGTGCGCGGCTCCCTGCTCCCTGCTCACACTGGTAACTAATGTAAACATCGGGTAACCTTCCCCGATGTTTACCTTAGTTACCAGTCTCCGCAGCTTCCAGACGGCGGCTCCGTGCAAGCGCAGCGTCGCTTGCACGTCGCTGCTGGCTGGGGGCTGTTCACTGGTCGCTGGTGAGATCTGCCTGTTTGACAGCTCACCAGCGACCATGTAGCGATGCAGCAGCGATCCTGACCAGGTCAGATCGCTGGTCGGATCGCTGCTGCATCGCTAAGTGTGAAGGTACCCTAATTTGAAAGGGTGCCACAGATGTGGCGATTGTGTATCATGCTCTTCTATCTCACCTGGCAAGACCTTTGTATCAAATGTGACACGGGAATCTTTCAATATCCGGGATTTCATAAATTGCCGGACTAAGGGCATCATATATAAGGCAACGTGCATATGCGGACTGGAGTATGTCGGTAAGACAAGGAGAGAGTTCCGTAGACGCATTGGAGACCACATGGGAGACATTGAACATGACAGGGATACTTCCCTTGCACGTCATGTCAATGTCTCTCATGGGGGTAAAAAGGATGCCATAAAATTTATTGGCATTGAGAAAGTCGAAAAGCCAATCAGAGGGGGAGATTGGGACCGGTTGATCCTGCAAAAAGAGGCAAGGTGGATCTTCCGGCTCAATACGGTCTCCCCGGCTGGTTTGAACGAACAGCTCAATTACGGATGCTTCATCTAAATTTCTCCCTCATCTGCCCCCGTTTCTCTGTTGTTCCCCTGTTTGTATCTCTAGCTAATATCAACTGAATTCCCATATCAGATCACACGTGATCTTGATATCCTGTTGGGATTTAATATACACATGATTGTCTACACAATCTCTTTATATATCACTTTTATCTCACTAACATGAGTACAGTGATCCCCTTGTCCCCCTCCCACGTTCTCCATCCTCCCCTTTCTCAGACCTCATTTTGGTTACCCATACGAATTTGGCATTATTGTACTGGTTTGATGTCACTGGATGGGATTGCTTATGTGATTGGATTTCTGAGTCTAACTTCTCTATCACATGCATCTTTATGTCCTTTCGGACGCATCACCATGATTATATGCCATATGGGTGACCTGTATGTTTATAGGTTGAACGGACAGGATGAGTACAACGAAAATGTAACCAAACTCCCCCAAACCCCCCCCCCCCCCCTTTTTCATCAAGGTGACTGAGGTGCGATTATGCATTTCATTTTTCCCTTATGATATAGGAGCATTGCAATCCGTCTGAGTATCCCGTAATGTGTATCCATACGGGTTTTTCCCAACCATTTAATGCGGCCTACAGTGCTATCAATACGCGCCCTATTTTGCGACCTAATACGCACTATCAAACATGTAGTTTCGTGCTTTATCTGTCCGGCCGCTATCACGTGATGAGCACTTTGTGCGTCACGAAGTGGGCCGGGAGACCGATATCCTGTAGACGCCCCCTTCCTCTGTTGGTGACGTCACCGGCCGCGTGACTGATCATGTGACCGGCGAACCAGGAAGTCCTGCGTTCCAGAGGCCGCCGCATATTGATGACGAGCGGTCGGGTTCTGCATGACGCGACCGATCTCTATTGGTCCTCACATTTCCGATCACGTGACTACTCACGTGATCGGACTACCAGGAAGTACAGCGTCCTTCAGCTGGATTACCAAATGAGAGGGAAATAAACGTGTGTCCTTTCTGGTAAGAGCTATGTCTCTTTATACTTAACGGATTGCATCTTACTGCATCTTATTTTGGTTAGCGATCATCATATCGCCCTCACGATTTGGGGTTGAGTTGTTATATATCATCCAGGTTTTCATTATTGCCGCCGCATCATTTACATAATCATGCTGGGCGGTTCCTTCAATTTGGGGAAGGGAGGTGGGACTAAGGTCCCCTTTAATTACCTCAGTACATCGTACACCTTCAATGATACCAGGCCACACAGGTTTGAGCTCCTAGTTTGAGCCAAAACCACGATTTTCAGGTGTTCCAAGCCTCCCCTGATGAGCAGTTGTTGTGAAACGCGTCGGGAGTCACCTGCTTGATGGTTATTAGGGTCAGCCACAACAGGGCCAGCTGTGGACTGCCCTTGTAAGGGCGGGAGTTATTGTGGATTATCTAAGGGTCAGTGGTATCCTAGATAGGGCCAGTGACCAAGCCACTGCTCCCCCCGTGCCGGTATTTGGACCAAGCAGCACTGGAGAAGGACGACACCTCACCGACAAAAGGACTGGGTGAGATGGTTCCACTTCAAGTGGTCCTAATATGACACTGTATATGACATCCTATTGTCCCTGACCCCCTGCCGCTGTCGGTATTGAGCAGGGTATATGTATTATGAGGTCTCTATTTCTTGGGCATTGTTTGTCATGGTGCATGAGTATTGGTTGTCCCCTGTTGGAGCATATCACACTAGTTTAGCTCTATAGTGGGACATTCACATTTCTTTTTGGTCTGGTGTTGATGACGCTGAGTGACAATATTCTGTCTGTTGAGTGGCATGCTACTTCTTGTATATACACTTATCCTTGAAGGCTGCACTTACACAGCATCCGTCTAATCAGTGATACCACATCAGCTAGTTGTGTGTTGCAAAACTCAGCACGTCTCCGGTGTTGTTCATTTAGGTGAACGTTACCCGTTCCCCCCTTTTCTGTAAACGATGGTGCCATAGATACACACAGTACAATTTGGTCCCATCATTTCCAGGTTTTAATGGTGTTTGGATCACAGTTTGTATATCTATTTTAAATAACCCAATTAAAGGTTAAGTTTTAATATCACATGTTGCTATATCTATACTAATTGTACATGTTGGAATTCTCTTCTTTTCTAATACCTACTGGTTCTGAATTGGTGCTATATTCATACTCATCTGAGAGCACCATAATGTAGGAAAAGAGATTCTGATTCCAGTGATGTATCACTTAAGCAGGCTATACACGCTGCGATATCGGTACCGATATCACTAGCGTGGGTACCCGCCCCCATCGGTTGTGCGACACGGGCAAATCGCTGCCTGTGCTGTATAACATCGCCCAGACCCGTCACACGTACTTACCTGCCCGGCGACGTCGCTGTGACCGGCGATCCGCCTCCTTTCTAAGGGGGCGGTTCGTTCAGCGTCACAGCGATGTCACATCTGCGTCACTGAACCACCGCCCAATAGAAGCGAAGGGGCGGAGATGAGCGGGACGTAACACCCCGCCCACCTCCTTCCTTCTGCATTGCGGGCGGGAGGCAGGTAAGGAGAGGTTCCTCGTTCCTGCGGTGTCACACGGAGCGATGTGTGCTGCCGCAGGAACGAGGAACAACCTCATTACTGCTGCAGTAACGATATTTGAGAATGGGCCCCCATGTCACCGATGAGCGATTTTGCACGTTTTTGCGACGATGCAAAATTGCTCATAGGTATCACATGCAACGGCATCGCTAATGCGGCCGGATGTGTGTCACAAATTCAGTGACCCCAACGACTCCACATTAGCGATGTCGTAGCGTGTAAAGCCCCCGTTAGTTTACTACGTCCTTCAGCTGTGATACAATCAGTGTTTTAGATATATATTGTGTAGCAGCGCTCAGAAAGATAGCCCTGCTCACACTACAGCTCTTTATTTACAATGTCTATTGACAGTGAGCTGCTAATCAGAGGAGTGGGCGTGGTCGGACCAGGGCTTTTGTGCCAGTCAGTCCTGGCAGTGAAAATCTTCTGGTGATAAAACCTTCATCACAAGAAAACTGTAGCACACAGCATTATAAGGAAAACATCCCTGAATTCTGTGTTTCAGCCCCTATCTCCTGCTGTCTTCAGATTGCGTAGCAAAAATTTGCTGACCAACACCCTTTAAGCAGTTTTTTGGGACCAAAGTCCAAAGTGGATTCAGCAGCAAAGAGAAGCGTAATACCTTCCTTCATATTTACCAGAAATCACAGTGTGTAACCAATAGGGAAGTTAAGAGAAAATGTTAAGAAGGATGTAATTCATATGGGTGACTGTGAAATCTCTAAAATTGGAGGTGGGAAGATATTTCAAGCATTAAAAGGTTATGCCCAGCTTTAGAAATTAGGACTTAGCCAAAGGATAGGTGATAACTCGCTGATCAGTGGGAGTCCTACTGCTGGGGTCCTCATGGGTTTCTAGATCAGGTCTCTGAGATTCCCAATCTGAAGGGATTGGTGGCTGGGTATGACCTCCACCACTTAATACATTTTCCATGGACATGCCCGTTGAAGCCAAGCACTGTGCTCAGCTATCTTTGGTAGTCTCCTAGAGAATGAATAGAGCAGTGGAGCTCATGTCTGACCATTGCTCTTTGCTTATTCTAGGGATCAATGACCCCGATCAGTTGGATCCCCACCAATCTTTCGGATCGGTGATAACTTCTAAATAGGGGGAAAACCCTTTCAAGGGCATCTGTCACCTTGTTTTGCCCCTTAATCTGAGACCTGCATAATGTGGAGACATAGACCATGATTCCAGCAAAACCTGCTACCATGTAGTCCTTATTCACGAACTCTGTATAACACCACTGATTGGCCGCTTTATGCTTATGAACAGTGTACACAGAAAGCTGCCAGTTAGTGGTATGGGTGTTATGCAGAGCTCAGTATTAAGAGAACTGGTAGATCTATAGCAGAGAAAACAATGTTTTTATAAAAACTGGAATCAGGGTATCTGCCTCTACATCATGCTGCTCTCAGATGGGTTGCAAAAACCTGGTGACAGATTCCCTTTACAGCTTTGCTGTTCTGATCTCACTGCAGAGTTGTGTGTGTTTTGAGAGCAGACTGTCAGTCATTACATGTCTCACACTTGTAAATCCCCTTTTCACATAAAATAACATTCTTCAGGAGATCTGTGTCTGGCCCATTGATCTTAACTCAATAATGTATAAAAAAAATGTAGATTACCCTGGAATAAGACATCACATCACAGATAACAAGGTATCATTTTATTCAGCTCCCTATGACCTACATGCCTATGTAGGCGGCTGAGGAGGGCAGATCCTGCTGACAAATTCCCATTAAGTAGTAGTCCATTTTGAGCAGTATGCATCATTCACAAACTAGACCGCTAATAGAATATTGGAGATTATTTTGGCACATGTATGTAAGGCACTTTTTACTTTAACATTTTCTTCTGTCCTAGTTTTTTTTTTTTAATGGCAAAGATAGAGAGGTCTAGTAAGCTTACTTTTTTTCTCAACGTCAGCAGAACCGTAACTGAAACCTGATGGAGCTCAGTGTCAGCTGTATTGTAGCTGTACATGGAAACCTCTAAGTCAGGTCATGATACCAATGTTCAGTCCAGGAAAGTGGATGTTAAGAGGGTACAAAGAAGTCTTCACATAACATAAAGACCTGTTTAGGGCAACCTAATATGATTTCTTTGTTGTAATGACTGCTCAGCTCATATACCAGTCCCTCTGATATAGATCAGCGGTTCCCCTCCTCTCTGATCTTAAGAGCCACATTCAGCTCTGAGAGACAGTCAAGAGCCTCATCCAGCTCCTGACCCTCACAGTAGTGACACCCAGAGACCCCATTACTCGTATGACGACAGCAAAAGCTTTTCCATAAAAATCACATTGAGGCAGTGTACCAAGATCCAGGGGTTCCTACATTACCCCCGTTCAGCTCTTTTCTTCTGCGCAAGTCTACTCACAAGTCACCGTCTGGAGACCTTTTCTTCATAGCTGTTTGCTAGACCTGGTGCTTATTCACCAAGCTTTAAAACTAGAAAAAAGAAGCGCTGATAGGGTTTTGTTAGATGACACGAGTAATATATAAAAAATATATACACTCACCTACTGTGGTTGTGAAAGTCACAACCACTGTTTAAGCATGAGATAATGGCGTCTGCCGCAACCCCATGTGGATGAGCATTCAAACAGGAGAAGAGAAGGGGTTAACGCCGCGCATCAGCCAAATGAAGATGTAGAGTTGTTGATAAATTGATATCTTTTTTTATTTCGTAGGTCTACGCGTTTCGAGGTAGAAAGGAAGAGGTTTCTACCTCGAAACGCGTAGACCTACGAAATAAAAATAGAAATCAATTTATCAACAACTCTACATCTTCATTTGGCTTATGCGCGGCGTTAACCCCTTCTCTTCTCCTGTTTGTCTGCCAGCTTGGCGAATATTCAATCGCGAGCCACACATCATAGGTCCGCGAGCCACATGTGGCTCCCAAGCTACAGGTTGGGGACTCCTGATCCACATTGTGCCTTCTTGTGGATCATCACTTCAGGGGTGATAGGGTGCAGTTCATGGACTACTGTGTTACTTTTAATAGTCCCACCCCTCCCCCCCAAAAAAACAACATTTACCGTACTTACTTTGGGTTTTTAATTTTTGGGGATATGTTGGAAGATCTCTGTTCGTTGACTGTCAATAAGTTTCTTGCAAAAGAGTTGAATAGGGAAGTATAGTGTTAGGTGTATTCTATGTGATGGCAAAAAAAGAACAGTCAAGAGAAAGTATACAAAAATTGGAATTTTAGAATTATGTATGTCTGTACAGTACAGACCAAAAGTTTGGACACACCTTCTCATCTCTAGAACAACTGTTAAGAGGAGACTTTGTGCAGCAGGCCTTCATGGTAAAATAGCTGGTAGGAAACCACTGCTAAGGACAGGCAACAAGCAAAAGAGACTTCTTTGGGCTAAAGAAGACAAGGAATGGACATTAGACCAGTGGAAATCTGTGCTTTGGTCTGATGAGTCCAAATTTGAGATCTTTAGATCCAACCACCGTGTCTTTGTAGAAAAGGTGAACGGATGGACTCTACATGCTGGTTCCCACCGTGAAGCATGGAGGAGGAGGTGTGATGGTGTGGGGGTGCTTTGCTTGTGACGCTGTTGGGGATTTATTCAAAATTGAAGGCATACTGAACCAGCATGCCTACCACAGCATCTTGCAGAGGCATGCTATTCTATCCAGTTTGCGTTTAGTTGGACAATCATTTATTTTTCATCAGGACAATGACCCCAAACACACCTCCAGGCTGTGTAAGGGCTATTTGACTAAGAAGGAGAGTGATGGGTTGCTACGCCAGATGACCTGGCCTCCACAGTCACAAGACCTGAACCCAATCGAGATGGTTTGGGGTGAGCTGGACCGCAGAGTGAAGGCAAAAGGGCGAACAAGTGCTAAGCATCTCTGGGAACTCCCTCAAGACTGTTGGAAGACCATTTCCGGTGACTACCTCTTGAAGCTCATCAAGAGAATGCCAAGAGTGTGCAAAGCAGTAATCAAAGCAAAAGGTGGCTACTTTGAAGAACCTAGAATATAAGGCATATTTTCAGTTGTTTCACACTTTAAGTATTTCATTCCACATGTTTTAATTCATAGTTTTGATGCCTTCAATGTGAATCTACAATTTTCAAAGTCCTGAAAATAAAGAAAACTCTTTGAATGAGAAGGTGTGTCCAAACTTTTGGTCTGTACTGTGTGTGTGTGTGTGTGTGTGTGTGTGTGTGTGTAGGAGGGAGGGAGGGAGGGAAGATGTCAGATGCTGGTAATTTGCCAAAATTAGACCTACGATAAGTGTTGGATGAAGGTGCAGGTGACACCTGAAGATATCCAGCTGCTCCGGATGTGCGCCATTATTCTGGATTTCACTTTTTATCTACTTTTGCAGATCAGTTTTCCACTTTACAGCACAAGAAAAATAAACAAGCCGGGCTAAAATGGCTTTCACATAGGCTTTCCCTTTTCCAGGGATTACATTCTTACGATTTGCTGCATCTCTTTGGGTCTAGGAGGCTTTAGAACAAGAGTATTTCGTTGTCAGCAGAGTTGACATCTTGAATATATCATGAGCAAAGTCGCAGGTGGTTAAATGACTTAATGAAAAAATGATACCTTGCACTTTACCAATTGATGTAACAGATATAAGACCCTGGAAATTGCTGAGCTCTTTACCCAACAGCTGGAGATGTCAAAATCAAGAGTGAAAATGTAATAGACATGAGATGATTGCACTGCTGAGGGTTGTGACTTTTAGGTGTCAGTCATTCGCTGGTTTGACACCTTGGTTTAGCTGTTTCATGCTTTTGTTCTCCTGATGACGTTAAAGGCAATATTCACCAAGTACGTTTCTCCATCGTTCTTCTAAAGTAATAATCTTCTGTGCACATGGAACGTCTGCATCGTAACGATGGGATGAATCGCAGCTTGTGCTGCTATAGCAAAAGGGACTTTTTTCTCTTCTCCATTAATGGAGCCACTTTTTCACATTGGAGCTGTAGTTGCCGACACAGCACAGTTTGTTGCCTGAATAATTAAAAGCTAGTAGAGTTGGTAATAAAAAAAATAAATAAAATTCCTTGTCTGGTTAATCATTATATATACTTATATACAACATACTAATGTACTTGCATTTTCAAAGGTGTCCCAGTCTCCGGATAGCCGTGTCAGTTTCTGTTACCGGCTGCTCCACTTGTGACCTGTGTTAACGAGTTTGTCGTTTGTCAGGAAATATTGGTCCCTGGGTGTAGTTTGATTTGAAAAACAAACAAAAAAAACCCCACACACCATTCTTTACTCACCATCACCAGGGTCCAGTGCTGATATGGATGGGTTGGTCGTCACTAGTTATGAGTGACCACTACCATGCTCAGGTGCTCGGTACTTGTAACTATTGATAAGTGAGTACTACCATGCTCGAGTGTTCAATGCTCGTAACTAGTGATAAGCAAGCACTACCATGCTTGGTACTCGGCACTAGTGATGAGCAAGCCCTACCATGCTCAAGTGCTCAGTACTCGTAACTATTGATGAGTGAGCACTACCATGCTCAGGTGATTAATTATTACTCATAACTATTGATGAGTGAGCACTACCATGCTCGGGTGTTCAATACTCGTAACTAGTGATGAGTGAGTACTACCATGCTCTGGTGCTTAGTACAAGTCATTGGGGGGCCTGCACCCGGCTCTCTCCCTCCCGCTATTTTACCTGCACATTATTTGGAATAAAAGCACTTTTTGGATCTTGGATGGTGTATGCTGTGGTTTTCTACTTCATGGACTCTATTTCTGTGATATTGAGCTGAGTGGTAGTGAAGCTAGTGGGACTAATGAAGACATGAACTAGACAGGAAGAAATGGAGGGACTATTGGTGGAAATGTGATTGTCAGGTTACATTTAAAGGGAACCTGTCAGGTTCCCTGTGCAGCAAGAACCACGAGCAATTCTGGGTGCATATCTGTATTCCCTGCCTAACCGTCCTTTCATGTAGTAGCATAGATAAACAGATCATTAGAAAAAGTATTTCTTAAGACTGTTTGAGATACTAATGATGGCTGTGACTAGTTGCAGGGGTGCCAGTTCCCTGACTAGTCGGCCCACTAAGTATGTTATCCTTCCCCTGTGGGCGTGATAACATACGTTATAAGAGCTGGCGTCATGGCAGCACGATACAAATTTATGCGTGTACACGGCTTTGTAGCCCTCAGCATTGAGCTTTTCTGATGCTGGGTGTATGCGACTCAGCTTCAGGGAGGCTTACTGCGCATGATCGGAAGTCGTCCACACATCCGGTCATACACACTACTCTGAAGCTTGATGTATGAATCCCGGCTTCAGAGAGGCATAGTGCACATTACCGGAAGTGTGGACGACTACAGATCATGCTCAGTAGACTACTCTGAAGCTGGGATGAATACACTTGGCTTTCAGAAAAGCTCAATGCTGAGGGGTACAAAGCATTGTATTCCTCAGCTCAGAGGCTTCATAACATGCTTATTGGGCCAACTAGTCTGGGACCAAACGCCCTTGTGACTAGTCACTGTAAAAAGTGAGTTACTTAGCACACAAAATTGGCCAAATTTTATGTGAGCCCAACAGCCAGCGGCAAGGTGGCCTCATTTTATGGGGTGAGTTAACACCTGATCCTGGCCAGCCAAAGCCATTTGTAGCATGCGGCTTGCATGGGCGAATCGGCCTCACGACACAAGTCCACACACCCAGCCAGGACCCTCCTATCTTTCTGGTGGCGTGTCGGGAAGAAGTATGTTTGCTTGGTTACCTTGTTTCTTGCTAGGAGGCAGCTTGCTGCATCAGAAAGCACCCCAATGTTTGTTAATAAGACCAGAGTATGCTAGACTAGGTGATTCCCACTCCTTTAGCTAGTCAGAAGTTTAAAAAAATTCCTAGTGGTGAGAATAACCTTTTACATTTTTCTTCTGTCACATTTCTCTACCGTTTTTATATAATGACTTGTTCACATATTTTATCAGATACTACTAAGATACTTTTTGTCATGATTGAACGTATGCCCGATTCTGAATGTAATTAGCGACTGACAAACGGACTTTGCTGTTCTGTTTGGCATCTTGAGCTCGGCTTGTGTTGTACTCCTTATTTGGATGCTTGGAGCCTTGAGTTTTACAGGACAGAATGATGAACGTAAACTTAGGAGTAACACATAGTGGAGATCTGTAAAAGTTTATATCTCTGATGGGTCCTTGAAAGTATTTCCACTCTGCTACTTTTCAAAATAAGCCTAGTTGTTATGTATTAGGTGTCAAACGTGATGCTAGCCATGGAGGAATCCAGTGACCTGACCATAGCCTTCCCGATATCTAGCTCTAGCACAGAAATTATCTGTTTTAGTTGATTAGTGTTACGGCAGAAATTCTAAAGTGTGAAAACTTAATTTCAAACAGAACAGACTGACCAGGATCTATTTCCCCGGGCTAAAGTCACAGACCTATGGCTAATCTATATAGCGAAGATATAGTTAGATTGGGCTAATAGGTTGGGTTTTTAGGGTCACTTGTCACTATTATTTTTTTTTTCATTCCTGCAAGTCATGCACTTAAAATATAAGGAGTGTAGTGAAACTGTTCTGGCAAAGACCTATGGGTGCCCATCCACCAAAGACACTACCCCAACATCATTTGTCAGGGTAGAGTCGGGGGCCCGATATGCTTCAGATTGTTGGTCAGTAGTGATGAGCGAGCACTACCATGCTCGGGTGTTTGGTAGTTGTAACGAGCAGTTGGGTGCTCAGATGGGTGCAACTCAAGTACCCAAGTATAACGAAAGTCAATGGGGAACTAGAGCATTTTTAAAGGAAAGCTTCCACAAAAATGCTTGAGTCCCCCTTTGACTTCCATTATACTCGGGTACTCAAGTCGCGCCCATCCGAACAACAACTGCTCATTAGGAGTACCTAGCATTAGAGTATGGTAGTGCTCGCTCATCACTACTGGTCAGTCATGCTGATGTTAATGTATATGAGGACCATAATATCCAATTAGTCATTTAACCACTAATAGAGTGGAATTGGATGCCCCAGTCCCCAAATGTCACATATACAGTTAGATCCAGAAATATTTGGACAGTGACACAAGTTGTGGCATTTTAGCAGTTTACCAAATTCCATTTCAACTCAATTGTTTCATTTTAAATAAAAAAGTAGCGGCAAATCATGGAGATTCGTTCACTGTCCAAATATTTCTGGTGTGGTTGGCTGAATCTACCTTTAATTCCCAGGAGTGTCCATAGCCAACATCTCCTATACAGGTTCCTGGGTGGGTTATGTAGAGCAGAGGTCCCCAACTCCAGTCCTCAAGGCCCACCAACAGTGCAGGTTTTTGGGATTTCCTTAGTATTGCACAGGTGTTAATGTAATTACCTGCCCAGGTGCTGGTTCCAACAGCAGTGCAATGCTAAGGAAATCCTGAAAACATGCACTGTTGGTGGGCCGTGAGGACTGCAGTTGGGGAACCCTGATGTAGAGCACTGCAGGAGAAGCCTGCCAGAAGACACCGGACTCCATAGGTTGGATTTTGGGTGGGCACTAACAATCCCACCAAAACTCTGAATTGAATATATTTGAAGAAAACCAGATTTTTTTTCATGTTTTATATAGTTCTATAAAACAAAGTTCTACGTCCTGACAATAGTCGTGCTTACTTAAGTATAGGGATGACATTTAGATAACCTATTGTGATATGGTGATGGGAGAGGAAATCCTCCTTTCCTCTGATGGCTTTGTAGGGTCTCCGGCATCCTGTCTTTACGCTAAGGGATTTGTTGCTATGTCACACTCCGTTTTCTTGTGAGTAGTCACTGGGAGTGAGTTTGCACATATGTCGGCTTTTTATATTGATGACCTCAACATTATGCCCGGTACTAATCAGTAGAGATGAGCGAACCGGAGGTCCGATGTTCGGACTGAAATCAGACTTTACAAAAAAAAAAAAAAAAAAACAAACGACAGTTCAGGATCAGAGTTCGGGTGGTTTACATATGCTGACCACTCGAACAAGCATCTCTGTGTTCAGGTACGTTCAGTGTGAGGCGCTTGCAGTGTTTGATCGACCCGCACCGGGGGTAACAACAGCGTGATCGGATGTACTGTGCACCCAAAAAATGTATATAAAAAATGGAAAAACCCTCCCCCGGAAGTGATCTGTTTATGGCTGGCTGCATGTGGGCGGAAACCCGAACTGCCCAATTAGTGACTTCATTGAGGTTCAGGTCAAGTTCGGGTCCGAAACCTAACTTTATCCAAAGTCCGGCTGAAGCAGCCGAACCGAACTTCCACGGGTCCACTCATCTCTACTAATGAGGTCTCAGGGGCAAAAACAGATTGTTTTTAGGGCCCTTTAGCTGGTAATTCCAGTGTAGTGCGGAAAGGGCATTTGTAGAGTCTGCCCAGCCCATATGGTGGCTACAGTGTTTATGTAGAGTGGGGTCCCCAGCCATAAGTAGTCCATCCTCTTTGCTTTATAGTATGGAGAAACACATTTCTTCAGAGACACTGTATTGTTTGCAAATAAAACAGTGAAACATTGGCCTATAGGTAGTAAAAAAAAAATCACCAGACACTATCCTGGATTGGAAAAAAGCACCATAATTGTGGTATGCATTTTAATATTTTCTATGTACCCCACTGGGGTTAAATATAATGGCTGATTAGCTGTAATTTTTGCATCATGACCTTAAAGAGGACCAACCACCAGGATTTTCATATATATGCTAACGCCAGTGCCATATTGGCGTTATCATACTGATTCTAAACATACCTGTGGTTGTGAGATCGGATGTATACTTTCTGAAATACAGGCAAGTAAAGTTTTTGAAATACACAGTTACTTGATTGATAGGTGCTGCAGAATATCTAATAGGTAGGTTGGGTTTGCTAGTTATTTCCGCCCCTGTCTGCTGCCTGTTCTTCCTCTTCCTGTCTCTGTTATTACAGGGGGACGTAGGAGAGGGGGAGGAAAAATAGGCAGACAAGGGCGGGAATAACTAGCAAAACCCGACCCACCTATAAGACATTCTGTAACACCTATCAATCAAATAACAGTGCACTTCACAAACTTTACTTGCCTGTATTTCAGAAACTATACATCCGATCTTACAACTAAAGGTATGTATAGAATCAGCATGATTGTGCCAGTATAGCACTGGCTTTAGTTTATATATGAAAATCTTTGTGATTGATCCTCTTTAATAGTCCTATATACAATCAAAAAGGACTAGGTCCATGTAATTTTCATTTTTTTTGGTTGCATTGGGAGAAACAGAAGTTACATCACGGTCGATGTGATCCCTTGATGGTTTGGCACCATATCCAAAGTGCTTAATCCTATAATGGCATTTTAATAACCGCAGCATTTTCTCCTACACTGTAATTTAATGTGTCTCTTTTGGGGGGGGTGGGGGGGGGTTGAGATATTTTAATTATTTCAGTGTGGGAGAACAATGAGGACTTGTCATATTTTATATTATTTACACACATGGTGCACAAACATTGCAGATCTGAGCCAAAACTAAAACCGCAGCTACCACAATACTAGTTAGGTAAACTATAATTAGTCGGCCATGGTTTTCTTTTTCCAATTCTCTGTTGAAACCGTGTATGTATATGTAGGTGTATGTAGGTGTATGTATGTATATGTATGTGTGTGTGTGTGTGTGTGTGTGTGTGTGTGTGTGTATATAGTAAAGACCAAAAGTTTGGACACACCTCATCTCTAGCACAACTGATAAGAGGAGACTTTGTGCAGCAGGCCTTCATGGTAAAATAGCTGCTAGGAAACCACTGCTATGGACAGGCAACAAGCAGAAGAGACTTGTTTGGGCTAAAGAACACAAGGAATGGACATTAGACCAGTGGAAATCTGTGCTTTGGTCTGAGGAGTCCAAATTTGAGATCTTTGGATCCAACCACCGTGTCTTTGTAGAAAAGGTGAATGGATGGACTCTACATGGCTGGTTCCCACCGTGAAGCATGGAGGAGGAGGTGTGATGGTGTGGGGGTGCTTTGCTGGTGACACTGTTGGGGATTTATTCAAAATTGAAGGCATACAGAACCAGCATGGCTACCACAGCATCTTGCAGCGGCATGCTATTCCATCTGGTTTGCATATAGTTGGACAATCATTTATTTTTCAACAGGACATTGACCCCAAACACACCTCCAGGCTGTGTAAGGGCTATTTGATTAAGAAGGGGAGTGATGGAGTGCTATGCCAGATGACCTGGTCTCCACAGTCACCAGACCTGAACCCAATCGAGATGGTTTAGGGTGAGCTGGAACGCAGAGTGAAGGCAAAAGGGCCAACAAGTGCTAAGCATTTATGGGAACTCCTTCAAGACTGTTGGAAACCATTTCCGGTGACTACCTCTTGAAGCTCATCAAGAGAATGCCAAGAGTGTTCAAAGTATTAATGAAAGCAAAAGGTGGCTACTTTGAAGAACCTAGAATATAAGACATATTTTCAGTTGTTTCACACTTTTTTATGTATTTCATTCCACATGTTTTAATTCATAGTTTTGATGCCGTCAATGTGAATCTACAATTTTCAGAGTCCTGAAAATAATGAAAACTGTTTGAATGAGAAGGTGTGTCCAAACTTTTGGTCTGTACTGTGTGTGTGTGTGTGTGTGTGTGTGTGTGTGTGTGTCTATATTATAAAAAATAAAATTTTTATTTTTGTTGTAGTTTATACATTATTCTTGATTTTTTTTCCTTCGCTATGTAGAGAATAATGACCTAAAACCCCTCTTATTATTGACAGGTATACAGGAGTTTCCAGAAAATATAAAGAATTGTAAAGTTTTGACAATCGTCGAAGCAAGCGTCAATCCAATTTCCAAGTGAGTAGCGTTAAGTTCCAAGTGTTTTTTTGAGCATTACATTTAGTTGACTTTATTGATCCCTAGTTTCAGCTAGAGGAATAATAATAATTGGTTAAACCTGTACGTAATAATTAGTTTAATTAGTCATGGACTTAATCCAGTTGCGTATACATTTCTTCTTTTTAAAAAAAAAAAAAAAAAATTCCGACTGATTTGTTCATCCATGAAGATGATGGCAGAAAATGTATTACTTTTCTAAGGCTGTAAAAAGCTCCAAATTGGTAACTGTAGGAGGGGATAATTAAGAGGTTTGTGACATGTTACATGCAACCCCGGGGAATAAATGATTGTTATTACGGAAAACTGCTTAGCGACGAGAGCTCGGAAATCAAGACTCAAACCCCTCGTGCCCTTTTCTCAGTCTTCGCTTCTGTGCCTTTTTTTTTTTTTCCTTTCAAAAGACATTTTCTCTTTAATGGCAAATGGATTATTGAACACTTTGCAGGAGTGCGTTTTTTTGCGAACCAATCAAGAAGCTGAAGCAGATTGCGTGGCCTGATTGATTAATTTAGAGAAACTGCAGGAATCCGATGATCTATCAAAGCTCTATTACAGAAATAGGCTGGGCTGATTGTCTTTAGTTTGTATCAAGCCCTAAATCACCATTAGTGTCTAATCAGCGAATATAGACTGGCCTAGAAGGGGCTGAATTATGCCCACCGGTATGGCTGACATTTTAACTTACAGTTTTGCTTTTTAGCTAATTGTATGTAAAATTGCTCTTTCTAGCTTTACCTATAGGTGATTTTATCTAGTTCTTTAGAGTCAAATACCTAGCCTTAGTAAAGGCTTCAATATTACAGCAATTATTTTCAGTTTGGCCACCTATTATCTATTTGGAGGGGCTATCATGAAACTTCATTTGTACCCTTTATTTTTTATAGTCTTCTTTACCATACAACCCCATACTTCCATTAGCGGAAGTGCTAGAAATTGTCCCAAAGCACTACATTTAAACAGCTGATTAGTGGAGGGGGGATAGACCCCTACCCCATTCTAATATTAAAGATATATCCTAGTGACCAGTTTTAATGAATAGGATATCACCTTTATAAGTTCTTGCCTGACCCTATAAAGGGTTTCCAAACAAGACTATAGTTAACACCCAAACCAGTGACAACCATCCGGCGATAACCCAAGTCATTTTTTAAGGTTCTTTTTTTTAAGGGTTTGGTCACAACTGAAGCCATAGATATAACTGTTAGCAGACTCCCACATACACTTTAGGGCTTGGCCTTGAAAGCAAAAAGATTGTCCATTGAAATTCCATTTGCCCAATCTTTACTTCCCCATCTATTAGGCGAGAGTTGGGAGGCCTTCATTCTCATAAGATGGTTAGTCGGCCCAGCAAACTTCCATCTAATGTGTATGGGTTTATTTACATTGCAGCAACCTCATAGGTTCCATGTTAGAGACTGTTTTTTGACCTTCATTTTTCCCAGAGAGCATTGATGAATTTCTGCTACTAGTAAGATCTCCTAAATCAGTAGATTGTATGAAAAGTAGAAATTGTAGGATGACTCGTCCAATCACAAATCTTATGGTTGTCTGATCATAGCACTGACTTACTAGAAAAGATAGTTAGGCAAGAGACCGGTAGGCTTCTCCATTAGTCAACATGTCAACATATTTTTTTTAGCAACCTGACCACCGGAAAGTGGTGTTGTTATTAGACATGGATTAAGTCTAAGGAGAATACTGATAACCAAGTGTTTTGTGTCTCTGTCTGTTTGCTGGAACGTCAAGCCCACCATACACTTTAGATAACTGCTAGCATAACAATGGATTCACCGGTGACCGCTAATCCCCCGAGTGACTGAAGTGTCCCCCCCTCTCTCATACTCACCGATCCCCGATCACCGGCGCTGCACGGCGTTCACTCTGCTCCAGCGGCTTTTCCTTTTTTGAAAAAGCCGGCCGCTCATTAAACAATCTCGTATTCCCTGCTTTTCCCCGCCCACCGGCAAATATGATTGGTTGCAGTGAGACACGCCCACACGCTGAGTGACAGCTGTGTCACTGCACCCAATCACAGCAGCCGGTGGGCGTGTCTATACTGTGCAGTAAAATAAATAAATAAATAATTAAAAAATCCGGCGTGCGGTCCCCCCCTATTTTAATACCAGCCAGATAAAGCCATACGGCTGCAGGCTGGTATTCTCAGGATGGGGAGCCAAACGTTATGGGGAGCCCTCCAGCCTAACAATATCAGCCAGCAGACGCCCAGAATTGCCGCATACATTAGATGTGACAGATCTGGGACTGTACCCGGCTCTTCCCGATTTGCCCTGGTGCGTTGGCAAATCGGGGTAATAAGGAGTTATTGGCAGCCCATAGCTGCCAATAAGTCCAAGATTAATCATGTCAGGCGTCACCCCGAGATACCTTCCATGATTAATCTGTAAATTACAGTTAAAAAACACACACCCGAAAAATCCTTTATTAGAAATAAAAAACACTAACAAATTCCCTCATTACCAATTTATTTCAACAAAGCCCTCCTTGTCCGGCGTAATCCACGGTCCTCCAGCGTCGCATCCAGCTCTGCTGCATGCAGGTGACAGGAGCAGCAGAAGACACCGCCGCTCCTGTCACCTGCACGCAGCTAATGAAGAGAGCCGTGTGATCGGCTGAGCTGTCACTGAGGTTACCTGGATCCAGCGGTGGATGCAGCGGTGGCCACGGGTAACCTCAGTGACAGTTCAGCTGATCGCGCTACTCACCTCATTTGCTGCGTGGAGCTGACCGGAGCGGCGGTGAGTAGCGCGATCAGCTGAGCTGTCACTGCACACAGAGCCGCGCGGCATTAAATGAATTCGGGTGAAGTTCACCTGCTTTTTTGACACGTCCCCAACGACCAGCTAGTCGCTCTGCAGGTCCGGATCGCTGTTAGGTCGTTGGCCAGGTCTGCCTGTTTGACAGCTCACCAGAGACTTTGTAGCGATCCCGGCTAGGTTGAGATCGCAGGTTGGATCGCTAGAAAGTCTCAGTGTGTAAACCCAGCTTTAGGCTACTTTCACACTTCAGTTGTTTCAAATCAGTCAGGTCAGTCGTTGAGACGGAACGACGGATTTGTTGTATTTTAGCTGTCAACGGATGTGTTATTTCACAGGTTTCCATTCACAGGAATCCTGTAAAATAACTTATCTGTCACGTCCGTTACATCCGTTGTGCGTCCGGTTTACGACGAATCCATCATGATTCGTTTGTTATTTGGACAGCCCAATGGGAGTGGCAGAGATTTTGGTGAGCTATTACTGTATTTTCATAGGCCATCTGTGACACTTTGTAGAGAAAGGGGCAGAATAAATGTTGTTATAGCTAAAATTGTGTTTGGATTATTCCTATGAAGCCTATCTGGAGCCTTGCAATGTGATTGTGTACATACTGGGCATGCTCAGTAGCAAATAACGGAATCCAGCACTGGATTCCGTCGTGTGATGGATTACGGCTGAATCCAGCACCATAGACAACCATTATACGTCTTGACGGATTGTGAGAGAATCCTGCGTAGTGAGTTTTTTTGACGCTCCAAAAACATTAGTGTCAGTTCCTTCCGCCCAACGGTCAGTCATTCCACGAGCGGATGTAAGGCTAAGTTCACACTTCAGTTGTTTTGCATCAGTCACAATCCGTAGCCTTGAGGAATTACGAAATCCTGCAAAATATTTTGCAGGAATCCTGTATTTCCCCATAGACTTCTATTAGTGACGGATTGCGACTGATGACCCTGCGTTGCATCCGCTGCGTCGCGGTCCGTCGTTTTTGACCGCCGAGCGGGGAGCAACGCAGAATGTAACGTTTTTCGGGCCGTCAAAATTAACGCGCCGCGCAGGAATCCGTCGCCATCCGCCACACTTGCAATGTATGTCTATAGTGTTGGATTCCGTCGTAATCCGTCTTACGACGGAATCCAGCGCTGGATTCCACCATGCTCTACTGAGCATGCCCAGCATGTTTGGCACGCCCACTGGGCTGTCCCAAACACAAACGGATCATGACTGATCCGTCAAAAAACGGATGCACAGCGGATGTAAGGCTAAGTTCACATTTCCGTTGATTTGTATCAGTCACATGCGTCGCTTGACGCATGTGACTGATGCGCTGTTCAACGCTGTACAACGGATGACAAAGAACAGAATTCTTTGTCGGATTCCGTTGTGTGCGGGGGGCGGAGTTCGGGGGCAGAGCCGAGCGGGGGGCGGGGCCAGGCGCTGAGGATGTCAGTGGAAGTGCTGCGGTATGCATGGCTGGGGACAGGTGAGTGTATCTGTGAGTGAGTGAGTGTGTGTATGTGCATGTATGTATGTATGTATGTATGTATGTATGTGTGTGCACATGCAAAGTGCGGGAGGGGGCGGAGCCGAGCGGGGGGCGGGGCCAGGCGCTGAGGATGTCAGTAGAAGTGCTGCGGTCTGCATGGCTGGGGACAGGTGAGTGTATGTGTGAGTGAGTGTGTGTATGTGCATGTATGTATGTATGTGTGTGTGTGTGTGTGCACATGCAAAGTGCGGGAGGGGGCGGAGCCGAGCAGGGGGCGGGGCCAGATGAGGGTGTCAATGGCAGTGCTTGTCTGCATGGCTGGGGACAGGTGTGTGTGTGTGTGTGTGTGTGTACATACATGTGCGGAGTGCGGGAGGGGGCGGGGCCGAGCGGGGAAGTGTCGGCCTCCCTGCACACGTAACCAGCCTAAATATCGGGTAACAGCAAAGCACCCGATGTTTACCTTGGTTACCCGATATTTACCTTGGTTACGGGCCTACACCGCTTAGCGCTGGCTCCTTGCACCGTAACCAGGGTAAATATCGGGTAACCAACCAAAGCTGGTGACGTGTGCAGGGAGCCAGAGAGCATGCGCAGCGAAATCCGACGGATCTCGCTGCTCAAAAAACGTTACATGCTGCGTTCCCCCCGCCCGGCGGTCAGTCGTTCCACGACTGATCAGTCGGGCGGAGGGTGCAGCGCAGCATCATCAGTCACAATCCGCTGCTCATACAAGTCTATGGGAGCAGCGGAATCCGCTAAACGGATTCCGCTGTTTACAAGAGCAGCGGATTGTGACTGATAGATTTTAGCGGAAATGTGAACTTAGCCTTACGGACGCAACTGATCAGTTTTTTCACAGGATTCCTGTGAAAGGAATCCTGTGAAAAACACATCAGTTGCATCAGTTGACATCTAAAAAACAACTCATCCGTTGCTGACGGACCTGACGGATTGAAAACAACTGAAGTGTGAACTTAGCCTAACGCAAGGCCATCAGTCGCAATCCGTCGTTAATACAAGTCTATGGGGAAAAAACTGAATCCTGCAAAATATGTTGCAGGATACCGTATTTTCTCAAGGCAACGGATTGTGACTGATGGAAAAAGGCTGAAGTGTAAAAGTAGCCTAAGGCTAAGTTCACAATCCTGTGTTTTGCATCAGTCACAATCCGTCGCCTTGGGGAATTACGGTATCCTTCAAAATATTTTGCAGGAATCCTGTATTTCCCCATAGACTTCTATTAGCGACGGATTGCGACTGATGACCCTGCGTTGCATCCGCTGCGTCGCGGTCCGTCGTTTTTGACTGACCGCCGAGCGGGGAGCAACGCAGAATGTAACGTTTTTCGGGCCGTCAAAATTAACGCGCCGCGCAGGAATCCGTCGCCATCCGTCAAGCTTGTAATGCATGTCTATGGTGCTGGATTCCGTCGTAATCCGTCTTACAACGGAATCCAGCGCAGGATTCCGTCATGCTCTACTGAGCATGCCCAGCATGCTTGGCACGCCCACTGGGCTGTCCCAAACACAGACGGATCATGACTGATCCGTCAAAAAACGGACGCACAGCGGATGTAACGGACGCAACTGATCAGTTTTTTCACAGGATTCCTGTGAAAGGAATCCTGTGAAAAACACATCAGTTGCATCAGTTGACATCTTGAAAATGACTGATCCGTTGCTGACGGACCTGACGGATTGAAAACACAGGATGTGTGAACTTAGCCTTAGAGAACAAAAAGGTTGTCAATCGGAAATGGAACATTCTTGTTCCTTATCTCCCTTCACAATCATCTATCCGGGACCTCATACATATAGACTGTTGGCCAAACCAGTCGATATTGAAAGAATTGGCCTATGTTAGTCTGTGTGCCTTAAGAAACAACCTCTTTTTATTTTGTACCTGCGGTTATCTGTAATCCTTGGTAGGTCATCGAGGGTTGCCCCTGTATTTCTTAGTGTCTTCATGTGGGCTATGATGTTACTTCTTGGTAGCTGTGTGCAGTAAAGTATCAGCTTCATGGGACCTGTTACAGCCTGGTTATATGAGACCTTTATTATTTATACTGTCCTGTATAGCACAACGCTATACTTTCAGTAGCGCAAGTGCTAGAAATTGCAGCACTGTCCCAAAGCACTACCTCAGTCTCTTTAAACAGCTGGTCAGAAAGGAGGGTGCTGAGAGTCGGACCTCTACCATTCTAACATTAAAGACCTATCCTAGCAATCAAGTCATCAATTTTAAAGAATGGGATATCACATTATAGGGCATTGTCTGACCCTTTAAGGAGCTTCCAACCAAGATTTATTCCCTAAATCAGCGATAATCATCCAACTGATAACCCAAGTCATTTTTCAATTTGTTTTTTTTTGATGGTTTGGATACAACTTAAAAGCCAAAAACACATGAGATAACGGTCCGCATCCACCCCGGTCGTTTTAGGCACACTTGGTCAATGCTTTACTAATTAAAGAAAACCACAATCCCCATGTGTGAAGTGTAATAATTTCTTAAAAATTGGGTTACTGTTATTTACCCATTGAGCTCCTCTCTTGCTCCCTTGTTGCCTTCCTATAACCCCCTTGTGTTTCATTGCATTTATTAAGTCAATCTGTATAATGCACATTGAATAAATCGCTCTTGATGGACTCAGAAGTAATTTACTGTGTTAATTATCCGGAGCTGCCTGATGAGACAGTTTTATATCCCCTATTAATAATTTTTGTCCTGATCGTTTCTTGGTCTGTTCCTTATTATGACAGACCGCCTCATTATATGAGCACCAAACTATTTCCTGTTTACCATTGTTTTTGTTGACATTTCTTTCCTTCTAATTTTGGGTGATATTTTCTTCCCTCTCCGTAGGCTCCCAGATGGGTTTTCACAGCTGTTAAACTTGACTCAGTTATACCTAAATGATGCTTTTCTTGATTTCTTGCCAGCTAATTTTGGCAGGTGAGTTCAGAATATCATATACTTTATTTGCAGCTGCCATGATTTAGAGGATGCAATTTATTATTTAGCATTTTTATTGGTCAAAATGGGCACTCTTCTAGCACAGATGTCTCCGGAACGACATTGCGATTAAGCCTGTATCAGGAGGGTAATAACTATAATGTATTGTAACCTCTGGACACACATATCTCAACCGTGATGACCATGGTGCTTAAAGAAAATATAGAAAGGTTACAGCTATAACAGCCACATTTTGGAATTTTTTGTGTGGGCATTTTTGTAATTGGATTTTCCAATAAAAGAAACATAACATAGTGATATTAGGCTGCGTGGTCACGATCAGGGTTTACAGCGTTTTAGATGCAGCGTGTTTTCGCTGCTTCCAAAACTGAGTTGTGCAGTGCAAGCACACTGCATGGGATTTCTAGAAATCCCATGCCTACAGTGCTTGTTTTTCCCTGCAGCGTAAACTGACCTGCAGTGCGGTTTCCCAAGCCGCAGCACGTCAATTTATTGCTGCGGAGCCACGAGGATTATTCACAGGGAGCACAGATAAAAAGTCCACAGCTTCCCGAACCCTGATCTTGGGCACTCGCAACCCCACAGGAGAGGACATGCTCCGTCTAGGACGCAGGATGTCCAGATCATGGACACATACCCTTGAAGACTCTGATCTGAGAATACGACAAATTTAGATAAATTTTGCGACATTCTTAGATACATTTGTCTAATTTTACATCATCTACTGGTTGGTTTACTTTGCATCAGTAATTTTTTACAACATTTTTGTTGCATTTTGGTTAGTCAGGAACCCTTGCCGATAGTCCCCTAGGCCATGTGCACACGTTAAGTATTTGGTGACGGTTTTTTTACCTCAGTATTTGTAACCAAAACAAGAAGTGGAAGAATCAGAGAAAACGTATAATAGAAACACGGGCACCATTTCTGTATTTACTACCCACTCCTGGTTTTGGGTTATAAATACTGAGGTGAAAAACTCACCAAATACTCAATGTGTGCATGTGGCCTAATGGAGAATAAGTGGAGACAACTCTTAAACCAAGTACACACGTTGAGTATTTGGTGAGTTTTTTACCTCAGTATTTGTAGCCAAAACCAGGAGTGGAAGAAACAGAGGAAACAAATGATAGAAACACAAGCACCACTCCAGTGTTTATCACCCCCCGTCCTGGTTTTGGGTTACAAATACTGAGGTAAAAAAAGTCACCAAATACTGAATATGTGCATGTGGCCTAACGGAGAATAAGTGGAGATGACTCTTAGGCCAAGTGCACACATTGAGTACTTGAGTTTTTTACCTCAGTATTTGTAGCCCAAACCAAGAATGGAAGAATTTCGAGAAAACAAATAGTAGAAACGTGGCACCACTTCTGTATTTATCACCCACTTCTGGTTTTGGGTTACAAGTACTGAGGTAAAAAACTCACCAGATACTCAATGTGTGCATTTGGCCTAATAGAGAATAAGTGGAAATGACTCTTAGTCCACGTGCACACATTGAGTACTTGAGTTTTTTTACCTCAGTATTTGTAGTCACAACCAGGAGTGGAACAATGGAAACAGCACCACTTGTGTATTTATCACCCACACCCAGTTTCTGCTTACAAATACTGAGGTAAAGAAACCTCCCCAGATACTCAATGTGTGTACGTGGTCTAATGAATGATAAGTGGGAATGATTTGATACGGGTTGTGCTTTACTCACCCTCCCCAGGTCCTACCCGGAGTCTCTACCACTGCCCACCTGTCTGCAGCGCTGACCTCATCTCAGCATTGCTGTAGCTGATAAGTGAGCTCAGCAGCTCTGTCCAAGTTGACAGCACATGTCGGGCAGAACCGCTGAGCTCAGTTTCAGCTGCAGCGTTATTGACAAATCAGCACTGCAGACAATAAAAGTCACCAGGAGAGTCAGCGGAGACTTAGCGCAGGACCTGGGGAGGGTGAGTAAAGCAGAGAGGTGTTTTTAAAAAAAAACAAAACAAAAAAAACAAACAAACTGCAGCCGGGGGCAGGGGTTCTCTGAAATTCTCTGGAATTGCTAAACCCTTTTAACACAAGTGTAAATAGATCTCAAATCTATAAGGCTTGTGTAGATTTTTTGCAAGGGTCTGTGTTATAATGGCGTGCAGGGTTTCTGCTGTGTGTATTGTTTGCCTCTTTTCTTCTGCCAGTTCTGTGATTTTCGTCTTCTGTCTTGTACTCACGATGACTCCTCACCCTTCTCCCACCCATTATTTTCATTTCTTCTAGACAGGAGCACGGCATTTCTGCTTGTTACCCTTTGTAGCTTGCAGCCAGCTTTCACCGAGGTCTCCAGCCAAGTTCACACTAAAAATACCATGCCTTTACACTGTTGAACTCATAAGTCAGCAAATAAACTCAATGCCGTGGTTTTTCTTCTCGATAACCCACGTGGGAAATCTCTTTAGAAGTTGCTCGGTCTTTATATTTTAAAGGGTGAAATTTGTGGGCTCTGAATTTTATTTTCTTGGCCTCGCATTGATTTTAGATGCTTTTAAAGATTTCCATTTGACTGACTTTGGCATTATGCGATTCTTGTGGGGTTTGTAGAATAGTTGCTGCATAAGTCGAAATCAATGACCTAAAACCTATTGTTCTTGTTCAGCGCTGCGGATGGGGAGGGGATCGGTCGTCTTTTAGACCTACATGCTCGCTGGCCATGTTTTTATTGAATAATGATGTAATGCAATAAGGGAAGAGCTGCTCCCATGCCAGGCCTTAATTGTCCACACTAGGACACAGCTTTTATTAAGGACGGCTTTATTGATTGCACCAGTATACAATAGTATAGTCTGTCAGAGTTAAGAATTTTGTAATAGTATATTACCAGCAGATTTGGAAGCTCTCAAACAGATATAAGGCTTATTTCACACATCCAACATTCACGATTTGAGTATAGACTGTGATCTCTGGACCAGCCGCGGGTCTCCTGACCCGACCTCAACTGTTTATTTGCCTATCAGGCTGTTGAGTTTGGGTCAGGAGACCTTCGGTCAGGCTGGAAATCACAGTACGTACTTGGCTGTGTTTCACTAATCACAAACAAAAGAAAATAGCAAAACTCTGTAAGCGCTAATGTATACGCAAACATAAAATATATGAATTGTAAATTGCATTAATGCTATGTGGAATATACTTAGAAAAATGAAGGTACTTCGTGCATAATTTGGCCAATTCATGTGAGCCCAACAACCGCGGCAAAGAGACCTCTCTTTGATGCAACACATGAATTAGCCAATTTGTGCACTAAGTATTTTAATTTTTTTAAGTATATTCCATATAACAGTAACGCAGTTTATATGTCATATATTCTATGTTTGCTTATATATTGCCCCTTAGGCTATGTGCCCAGGGGACTCTGTACCCGTGGATATATCCGCAGGTACGTCCGCAGGTTTCCCGCAGCTGATCCCCAGAATCTGCAGCTATACATAGCTGCAGGATTCCAGCGAAATAGCTGCGGTAAACCTGCAGACATTCGTGCGACTTACCTGTGGAAGTCCTGGCCTCTATCTCCATAGTGGAGGGTCAGGAATTCTCCAGGAATTTCCGCAGGAATAATTGACATGCAATTATGTGTGGCTGTGGGACATCCGCAGCATATTCCACAGCCGCACATACCGCAGCATGGACATAGCACTCCCCATGTCCCTTAGGATAACATGGGGAGTGTCTGTACTTGCTAAAACCTGTAGCTTTATTTAGAAAATCCAAATAAATCCGCAGGTTTTCCGCGGCAAAATCTGCGGGTACAGAGTCCCATGGGCACATAGCCTTACTGTGTGCTGCTGTATCCTTTTGTTGTTGTTTCATGTATATATAGCATCTGGCACGTGTTCACACTTGCTATGCTCTATTGGATGAGGGGTCCTGCACACTAAGCCAAAATCCAGTGTCGGGCGGTGATGACAGCAGAGAGGTGAGTGAGATCATCCTCTGACGCTGCACATTCATTAGCATGTTAGCACACCCACAGGGGAGTACTAACATGCTGATGGGGCCGACTAGCCAGGGGAACTAATGCCCAGGAGACTAGTGCCCTAGCTCATTAGCATACGATAAAAGAAACACTTTTTCTAAAGATCTCTTTATGCTAGAGTATACAGGGACGGTTAGGCAGGGATTAGCAATATGCACCCAGAACTGCTCGTGGGTCTGGGTGCATATTGCACCTTTAGGCTATGTGCCCACAGGACAATGTACCCGTGGATTTTCCGCGGATTTATCTGGATTTTCTAGATAAATCCGCAGGTTTTAGCAAGTACAGACACTCCCCATGTTATCCTATGGGACAATAGGAATGTGCTATGTCCATGCTGCGGTATGTGCGGCTGCGGAATATGCTGCGGATGTCCCGCAGCCGCACGTAACTGCATGTCAATTATTCCTGCAGAAATACCTGCGGATGTTCCGCCTCTCTACTATGGAAATAGAAGCCGGGACATCCGCAGGTAAGTCGCACGAATGTCCGCAAGTTTACCGCAGATATTTCACTGGAATCCAGCAGCAATGGATAGCTGCGGATTCCGGGAAGCTGCTGCAGGAAATCTGCGGACGTACCTGTGGATATATGTGCGGGTACATTGTCCCATGGGCACATCAGACTGCATGCACTCACCCATCAGACTGCATACACTCACACATCAGACTGCATACACTCACATCAGAACACACACTCACACATCAGATAGCATACACACACACACTCGCAAAATCGCACATACAATCGCGCGTGCACACTCACCCCATCCAGTGATACCACTTGCTTCTGACCATGTGATGCGTTCCTCCTGCAGCATCACAGGTGAAGGCCGCCGTGAAGCAATCAATATCACTGGATGTCGTGTGTGTGTGTGTGTGTGTGTGTGTGTGTGTGTGTGTGTGTGTGTGTGTGTGTGTGTGTGTGTGTGTGTGTGTGTGTGTGTGTGTGTGAGAGAATGTGATCTGATGTGTGTGTTCCGCTGCAGGAAGTTGATGCGCTCCCCTGCCGGACACTTCCTTATTGGACCGCGGCTAGGTCTTATGTTCAGTTGATGCCTTATATTTACGCCTCCCTGAAAACTCCTGATAAGTCTCAATTTCAGGGAAACACGGCAGCGACATGAACTTGCAAGTGTGATTTGATGATTGCAAAGAATATATAATTTATGGCACTTCTGAATAATGGTGCCCAAATAGGATCCAGTCCCATGTAATGGTGAAAACAGAACTTTGCAATCAAGATAAGTTGAAATTTAGAATTTATTGTGGGTTAATCTGAACCAAACTAACACAATCGTTTCTTCCCAGTGGTGGATGCCGCAGTTCACAGCCCTCACTTTCCCTGGGGCAGATCCATACTTCTCCTGCATACTGATGAATGTCCTCCACTTGTACGAAAACATTTGTGTTGGTTTGGTTCGGATTACCCATCATAAATTCTAAATTTCAACTTATCTTGATTGCCAAGTTCAATTTTCACCATTGATGATTGCAAAGACTTTTGAGATGCTATATTCTCCTGATAATGTATACTTGTTCTGTTCACAATCTTCTCACTTTACATTAATGTATATTATTATTATTATTTATTATTATAGCGCCATTTATTCCATGGCGCTTTACAAGTGAGAGAGGGTATATGTACAACAATCATTAACAGTACAAGACAGACTTGTATAGGAGGAGAGAGGACCCTGCCCGCGAGGGCTCACAGTCTACAGGGAATGGGTGATGGTACAATAGGTGAGGTCTATTGGCTTTGTATTATTCTTTTTCAGCCACTTCTGTTATAATTACCTAAATGTATTATTTCCATAGGCTAACAAAACTTCAAATATTGGAACTTCGGGAGAACCAGTTGAAAATGTTACCAAAGTAAGTTTTTCTACTCCATTTTTAATTTAAAGTGGTTGCCTTATACTATTTCTTCATGGGCGCACTGTTTCCCTGTCTCCTGGCTTCATGCTTAGCCGTGGCAGCACGCTTCTGAAGATTGACAGTGCAGAACAGCAGCACGGTCATTCCTATGGCCTAATCGGAGTGTTCTCCAATGCTCCCTGCAGCATAGGAGGAGCGCCAGGGGCCTCACACTCTCTGGGTTCTGCACTTTAGCTTCTAGGCTTTCCATTAGCAGTGCCAGCGCTGCTAATTTGAGCGACAATGTAATGGTTTATATCAAAGTATATTCATGTGTGTGAATGACCCAAAGTTCAGGCCTAAATCCCACTGAGAATCTGTAGCAAGACTTGAAAATTTCTGTTCACAGACGCCTCCATCCAATCTCACTGAGCTAGAGCTATTTTGCAAAGAGGAATAAGCAAAAAATTCAGCCTCTAGATTTGCAAAACTGGTAGACACATACCACAAAAAGACTTGCAGCAGTAACTGCAGCAAAGGGTGATCCTAGAAAGTATTGATTCAAGGGGTCGGCATACCAATGTATGTCACAATTTTTAGAAATATTTTAAAAATATTTAGAAAAACCATATATCATTTATTTTACACTTCTCAAATATCTGCTACTGTGTTTATAATATCACATAAAATTCTTATGTTTTGTGGATGAAACGAGAAAAAAATGTGGATTTTGTAAGTAAATATATTTTCAAAGGTGCTATTGACATAAAATTCTCACCACATGTCTATAACAACCCATCCAATCCACAGAGGCAAAGACATCAGAGGTTAATAATATTAGGTGGGCTCACCTGGTGAAAATGATATAGCACATTTAAAGGGAACCTGTCAGCAGAAATTTTGCAATAAACTTTCTGCAGCTCCTGGGCTGCATTCTAGAAAGGTTCCTGTTGCTATTGTGCCCCATTTGAGACTAAAATAAATACTTTATAAAGTCTTACCTTTCTGTATGCAAATCTTTTTTTATGTACACGAGGGCGGACTCTCTTGCGTCCGTTAGTCGCCCTCCTGCCGCTTTACGCCGCCCCCCCATCGCTCATTTCCATAACTGAGGACGCCGCCCAGTGATCCCGAGGTCTCGCGCATGCGCCGTGCCACTCTCGCGGGACTGAGCACTGTGCACAGTGTGACCGCTGGTGACATAATTGCGCAGGCGTGAGATTATGGGCGGCGCTGTGATTGTCATCAGCAAGTACCCGCCCATAATCTTGTGCACGCGCTTTCCCCTCTGCCTGCATCGTACATTGGGGGAAAAAAAACAAAAAAACGTTTAGTGCTTTTCACTTTGCAGAAGACAATGTGTGCCTTTTGTTTGTTTTTACAGTTTTTTTTCTTCTGTGTACGTCGGTAAGCTCCTCTCCGCGTCTCCTCTCGATCGGTGCTGTGCTGCTCCGCTCCTCTCATCTATTTCCTGCTCCAGGGAAAGATGGGTAAGAGGTGACGTGGGTTCATCTGGCCAGCGCTTGCACAGAACGGTGGAGGCAGAGGGGAAAGCGCGGGCACGAGATTATGGGCGGGTACTTGCTGATGACAATCACAGCGCCGCCCATAATCTCGTGCCTGCGCAATCACGTCACCAGCAGTCACACTGTGCACAGTCCCGCGAGAGTGGCACAGCGCATGCGCGAGACCTCAGGAGCACTGGGCAGCATCCTCAGTTATGGAAATGAGCAATGGGGGACGGCGTAAAGCGGCAGGAGGGTGACTAACGGACGCAAGAGAGCCCGCCCCCGTGTACATAAAAAAAGATTTGCATACAAAAAGGTAAGACTTTATAAAGTATTTATTTTGGTCTTAAATGGGGCAGAATAGCAACAGGAACCTTGCTAGAATGCAGCCCAGGAGCTGCAGAGGGGGAATCTTTTAGGTTTATTGCAAAATTTCTGCTGACAGGTTCCCTTTAAGTAGGGCTGCTGTAGATCCAAAAGCAGGAGGATGAGGATGATGATTATTATTTTGACCTTCTTTGCGCTGACCTTTTGATGTGATGAAGAAAAATCCACGATCATGAGAGTTAATAACAATTGCGGTTTATTTCAACTCATCATCACATGAAAAGGGCAGAGCAAAGAAGGTCCATATAATATTAATCATCCTTTAAATAACGCAACACACAGTCATTAATGTCTAAACCGCTGGCAACAAAAGTGAGTACATTCCAAAGTAAAAATGGTAAAATTGTGCAAAATTAACCATTCTCCCTCCTTGTTATCATGTGACTCATTAGTGTTTCAAGATCTCAAATGTGAATGGGGGCAGGTGTGTTATATTTGGTGTTATCGCTCACACACTCTCTCATACTGGTCACTGGAAATTCAACATGGCTTCTCATGGCAAACAATTCTCTGAGGATCTGAAAAAGAGAATTGTTGTGCTTCATAAAGATGGCCTAGGCTATAAGATGATTACCAACACCCTGAAGCTGAGCTGCAGCACGGTGGCCAAGTCCATATACAGTCATATGAAAATGTTTGGGCACCCCTATTAATGTTAACCTTTTTTCTTTATAACAAATTGGGTTTTTGCAACAGCTATTTCAGTTTCATATATCTAATAACTGATGGACTGAGTAATATTTCTGGATTGAAATGAGGTTTATTGTACTAACAGAAAATGTGCAATCCGCATTTAAACAAAATTTGACCAGTGCAAAAGTATGGGCACCCTTATCAATTTCTTGATTTGAACACTCCTAACTACTTTTTACTGACTTACTAAAGCACTAAATTGGTTTTATAACCTCATTGAGCTTTGAGCTTCATAGGCAGGTGTATCCAATCATGAGAAAAGGTATTTAAGGTGGCCACTTGCAAGTTGTTCTCCTATTTGAATCTCCTATGAAGAGTGGCATCATGGGCTCCTCAAAACAACTCTCCAATGATCTGAAAACAAAGATTATTCAACATAGTTGTTCAGGGGAAGGATACAAAAAGTTGTCTCAGAGATTTAAACTGTCAGTTTCAACTGTGAGGAACATAGTAAGGAAATGGAAGAACACAGGTACAGTTCTTGTTACGCCCAGAAGTGGCAGGCCAAGAAAAATATCAGAAAGGCAGAGAAGAAGAATGGTAAGAACAGTCCAGGGCAATCCACAGACCATCTCCAAAGACCTGCAGCTTCATCTTGCTGCAGATGGTGTCAATGTGCATCGGTCAACAATACAGCGCACGTTTCACAAGGAGAAGCTGTATGGGAGAGTGATGCGAAAGAAGCCGTTTCTGCAAGCATGCCACAAACAGAGTCGCCTGAGGTATGCAAATACACATTTGGACAAGCCAGTTACATTTTGGAAGAAGGTCCTGTGGACTGATGAAACAAAGATTGAGTTGTTTGGTCATACAAAAAGGCATTATGCATGGAGGCAAAAAAACACGGCATTCCAAGAAAAGCACTTGCTACCCACAGTAAAATTTGGTGGAGGTTCCATCATGCTTTGGGGCTGTGTGGCCAATGCCGGCACCGGGAATCTTGTTAAAGTTGAGGGTCGCATGGATTCAACTCAGTATCAGCAGATTCTTGACAATAATATGCAAGAATCAGTGACGAAGTTGAAGTTATGCAGGGGATGGATATTTCAGCAAGACAATGATCCAAAACACCGCTCCAAATCTACTCAGGCATTCATGCAGAGGAACAATTACAATGTTCTGGAATGGCCATCCCAGTCCCCAGACATGAATATCATTGAAAATCTGTGGGATGATTTGAAGCGGCTGTCCATGCTCGGCAACCATCAAACTTACCTGAACTGGAATTGTTTTGTAAACAGGAATGGTCAAATATACCTTCATCCAGGATCCAGGAATTCATTAAAAGCTACAGGAAGCAACTAGAGGCTGTTATTTTTGCAAAAGGAGGATCTACATAATATTAATGTCATTTATGTTGAGGTGCCCATTCTTTTGCACCGGTCAAATTTTGTTTAAATGTGGATTGCATATTTTCTGTTAGTACAATAAACCTCATTTCAATCCAGAAATATTACTCAGTCCATCAGTTATTAGATATATAAAACTGAAATAGCTGTTGCAAAAACCCAAATTGTTATAAAGAAAAAAGGTTAATATTAATAGGGGTGCCCAAACTTTTTCATATGACTGTAAATGTTTAACAAGGCAGGTTCTGTCGCGGGCGGAGGGGACGCGCTCGCCACGCTCGGGTCCGGGGCTGCTGCTGCTCGGTGGCTCGAGAGGTGGGCCGGACCCGGGGACTCGAGCAACGCTCCTCACCCGTGAGTGAAAAGGGATAGTTTGGGTGGGGGAGATTGTTCGTGACGCCACACACAGGACGTGGTGATGATGGCACCACCGCTGCTGGTGACGGGGATCCCGGGAGAGAGGGTAGGGAGCAGCTAGGATGTTGTCCCCTCCGTGTGTAGGAAGTTTGTGATCCCGGGGCCCGGTGGTGTAAAGGGGAGGCTGGATGGCTGGGGTGCAGGGTTGCAGGGACAGCGCGGCGTCTCTGGTAAATCAAAACGGCCGGATGGACGGGTCCCACAGCCGGCTGCAGTGTTGTTGTGCTCTCCCTGGACGGCTGATGGTGGCTGTCTTTCCCTGCACCTGTTTGAATGTTCTGACTCCTGTGGTTGCCCACCTGTAGTCCGCTCCCCGGCGTATAGGTGCCATAGGAGCCCGTTTTGCCCGCAGACGCTGGCCCTTGGATCTCTAGCCTGTGGCGGTGGCTGTATATCCTCACGGTGTGGACTGTTGCCTTCTATCGGGACTTGGTTGTTTGGTAACCCCTGGGGTTCCTGTCACACTCGGATTTGACTATTGACGGCGGCTCCAAGCCTGGTCAGGGTCCGATGGCCCTGCCTGTGTGCTTAGCTTCACTCCGCTCCCCGGTTCGGTACCGGTGGGCCACCGCCCAGCCCCAGTCCTTACGGCTTTGCAGAGTTCCACTAACTCCTGCAGATGGCCACCACCGTCTGCCAACCTTGCTGTCAGTGCCTGGGCTCCTACCCAGGCACACGCAGACGTTTTACTCCTCTCACTTTCACCTCCAAAACTCATCTGTCTCCTTTTCCCGCCTCCAGGCCTGTGAACTCCTCGGTGGGTGGGGCCAACCGCCTGGCTTCGCCCCACCTGGTGTGGACATCAGGCCCTGGAGGGAGGCAACAAGGGTTTTTGTCTGACTGTTGTAACTGTCTAGGGTGGGGGGGTGTATGTTGGTATGTATGTGACTACCTGGCTAGTCCAGGGCGTCACAGTTCCACTCTAGACAGGCCTTACCAAGGTTGACTAAAAACGTTGAGTGTACATGCTCAGCGTCATATCCAGAGGATTCCTTTTCAGAATAGACGTATGAGTGCTGCCAGCATTATTACAGAGGTCACAGGGGTGGGCAGTCAGCCTGTCAGTGCTCAGACCATACGCCACACACTGCATCAAATTGGTCTACCTGACTGTTTTCCCAGAAGAAAGCCTCTTCTAAAGATGATGCACAAGAAAGCCTGCAAAGAGTTTGCTGAAGACGACAAGCAGAATAAGAAGCATGTTCTGTGGTCTGATTGAGACCAAGATAAACTTGTTTGGTTCCTATGGTATGAAGCGTCTGTGGCAGCTACTAGGTGAGGAGTACAAAGACAAGTGTGTCTTGCCTACAGTCAAGCATGGTGGAGGGAGTGTCATGGTTTGGTGCTGCATTAGAACTGCGTGCTGTGGGGAGCTAGAGTTCGTTGAGACAACCATGGATGCCAACAAGTGCTGTTACATATTGAACCAGCATGATCCCCTCCCTTGGGAAACTGGGCCACAGAGCAATATTGCAGCATAATGACCCCAAACATACCTTCATGACTGCCACTGCCTTGCTAAAGAAGCTGAGGGTAAAGGTGCTGGACTGGCCAAGCATGTCTCCAGACCTAAGCTCTACTGAGCATCTATGGAGCATCCTCAAATATGGAAGATGGAGGAGCATAAGGCCTCTAACATCCACCAGCTCCATAATATCATGGAGGATGGAAGAGGATCCCGTAGCTCCTGTGAATCACTAGTGAACTCCATGCCCAAGAGAGTTAAGGGGTGTAGTAACTTTTGTTGCCAGTAGTTTTAACATTAATGGCTGCTGTGTGTTGAGTTAAGGCTGCTTTCACACCTCCGGTTTTTGCTATGCGGCACAATCCGGCACTTTGCAGGAAAAACGCAACCATTTTTTTTTTGCTGCCGGTTGCGTTTTTCCTGCATAGACTTTAATTAGTGCCGCATTGTGCCGCATGGCCTTGCATATGGAGCGGTTTTTGCCGCATGCGGCAGATTTAGCCGATGCAGCGGCCGGATGGAACGTTGCCTGGCACATTTTTTTGTGCGGCAAAAAAAACCGCATCGCGCCGCATCCGGCAGATGCGGCGCTTTTCTCAATGCATCCCTATGGATGCCGGATGCGGCGCGATGCGGCAAAACCCGCTTCCGGCCGCCGCATGCGGTTTTTGCCACTGCGCATGCTCAGTAGGCAAAAACCTGACGGGCCGCATGTAAAAAACTTATGCAAAGGATGCGGTGTTTTCACCGCATCCGTTGCATAAGTTTCACAGCCGGATTGAGCCGCACGGCTCAAACCGGATGTGTGAAAGCAGCCTTAGTGGGCACCACATTTACACTGTTATACAAGCTGTACACTGACTACTGTACATTGTATCAAAATATCAAGTCTTCAGTGGTGTTCTATGAAAAGATATAATAAACTTATTTACAAATGAAAAAAAAAATAGATAGATATATATATATATATATCTATCATAGCTACAAAACACATACAGCTGCATGCTAAAATGCTAGGGCACTCTGGAATTGCTTTACTGCTAACGGAATATTTGAAAACAAAGAGATATTTAGCTTATGTATTGGCCAATGCATGTGAGCCCGGTCATCAACGCAAGGTATATCTCTATATACCGGGACCCTAACTTGAAATGCCTCTATCTGGGTTAAAAACCTCCATGTCTGGGCAGCTAGGATCCAGCTATAAAGGGGAGTGAACACTGCCTGGTTACAGGGTGGAGTACTCAATCAGAAAGAAATGCACTATAAATATATCAAAAAGCTGGACCTGCACATCCAACAGGTGTGAACAGGTGCTAGCTGAAAACACAATATAACTACAAAATACATACAGCTGCACTCTAAAATGCTAACAATGAATAAGGGAACTCTGGTATTATATTACTGCTATTGTAATATTTGGAAAGAAAAGATATATTTAGCTTATGTATTTGCCAATGCATGTGAACCCGATAACCACGGCAAGGTAATCTCTGTATACCGGGAGCCTAACTTGAAATGCCACTCTCTGGGTTATTATATACATATATATATATATATATATCAACGAAAATAGAGTTTGTTTTACAATGTATGTCTGAATCCAAACCAAACAAAGATATAGGTGGCAGACTGAACCCAAAGCATTCTCCGCATTATTCCAGGGCTACATGCCAGTGTTTGGTGGATGTATCCATGGAGGCAGTAATGTTTTCCCATGCCCATATCTTTTTTAGCTGTGTCACCATAAAACTATTAGTTACCTGGCAGCAGAGTTTGGTTTGCAGCTTGCCTGAAGCAATAATAGATGGCAATAAATTAGATACATTATCTGTAAATATGGATTAAGTGTTGCCACCTCTCCATTATCCTCCTGTATCTCTTCAGGTGGAGTATTATACAGCGCGTCGGCCTATATACACTGATTCTCATTAAGGTCGCAGTGCCCGGTCGCGGCAGCGAGCCTCCTTGGCCGCAGTTGGCCCCCGCTCATTAGGGCACACCCGTGATTATTTTGTCAGTGTTGGGATAAGGATGTTTGTTGAACTTGCAGTCCACAGAATCACGCACTTGGATCTTTGCATGTTTTCCTGCTCTGTTCTCTCTGCGCTTGTCAGTGCTTATTATTGGAGCAGCCGAACAACAATCCTGCGTCTGTTCAGGATGATTTACAGAAGAAAAGATTCAGCTGCTGACCAGAAAGAAAGGCATACAAAGAGCTAAGAACTCGCCAGCAGTAATGCCTGCTGCGGTAAATCTAATCTGTAATTTCTGGGCCATGGCCTGTCTTCTAGGTCATGGTCAGGATTTACAAGCTGAGCGTTTATATATTTATGTGTATACCTGAAAAACAAAAATCTCATTTGCTTCTTTTAGAAATAGGGGAACAAAAGGAAAACCAAATCCCTCCGTGCCCGCTGGTTTCTTTTGTAGAATTCCACAAACACAGGTTCAAAAAAAGAGAAGGATCCAAGGGATAGATACTAGATGTATGAGGGAACTGTGAATATATTTAATAGAAGTCTGGTTTGCATTTAAAAAAAAACAACAAAACACTCCATTATAGAATTCTGAGGTGTTGGGGGTTTTATTCCATTGTGGATCTTCATCTATTAGGCTATTTTCACACATCCGGTTTTAGCAGTGCGACTCAATCCGGCTGTGAAACCTATGCAACAGATGCGGCGAAAACACCGCATCCTTTGCATACGTTTTTACATGCGGCCCGTCCGTTTTTTTTCCGGTTGCGACACGCTACTGAGCATGCGCAGTGGAAGAAACCGCATGCGGCGGCCGGATGCGTTTTTTTCCGCATCGCACCGCATCCGGCGTCCATAGGCATGCATTAAAAAATGCGCCGCAGCGGCCGGATGCGGTGCGATGCATTTTTTTTGCCGGACAAAAAAACATTACAAGATACGTTGCCTCCGGCTGCCGCTTTACTTAATTTTGCCGCATCCGTAAAAAATCGGATGTATCAGGCACTATCCGGTAACAATGCAAATCTATGGGGATAAAACGTTTGCGGTACCGGATCCGTTTTACCCGTTTTTTTCCGGATTGTGCCTGATGGAAATAACCTGATGTGTGAAAGTAGCCTAAACCAGAGACCATGCAGATCTCTTTCTGGAGGACTCAGCACATTATAACGTACGTTATAGAAAAGTGTAATACTTCACTTTCACTGCGGAGGCGCTGCAGGTTAATATACATTGCTTAATTTCCTCAACATTTTAAGATATCTGTTTTCCCCATTGATAGAAAAACCTTAGGATTAAAGAGAACTTGCCCGCAAATTTAATTATATAAAGTAAAGGCTTGTCCATAATGGTGCTGTTATACTGAATAAATTGATACCTTTTGGTGAAGGATTTCGATCTGTGCTTCTTGTTAAGTTCTTCTTTTATGTCAGTGCATTGGGGCAGGACTGGGGGTAGGGTCTTCTCCTGCTCCTCCGCCCCTCTTCCTGCCACCTGTTTCTATGACAAGTCGCTGACTATTCAGTGCTCTGCATCCTTTTTGAAATTTTACACCACCGTCATTGGCTTGGGCGGTGCGTGAATAGTTTGAATCCACAGCCTAGCCTTCAAGAAAATGGAAGCGGAGGCAACACATGTGGAAATGGGAATACCCCTTTAAGCTGAGATCTCTATCTAAAAGAGCCTATCCCAATATGTAGTAGGTGTAGTAATAATTATTAATATTAGCAAATACTTCCAATTAGAAATGTAGTATAGTGCTCCTGATATAGTCATGTCTCTTACCTCATGTGCAGGGAATTGCAGCTTAGATATCCGTGGTTATGATCACAAGCAACTAACTTAGAGGTACTTTGCACGTTGCGACATCGCTACTGCGATATCGCCGGGGTCAAATCGAAAGTGACGCACATCCGGCACCAATAACAACGTCGCAATGTGTAAAGCCTAGATGCACCGATAAACGATCGCAAAAGCATCGTAAATCAGTGATCGGTGTAGTGTCGGTCATTTCCATAATATCGCTGCAGCGACAGGTACGATGTTGTTCCTCGTTCCTGCGGCAGCACACATCGCTGTGTATGAAGCCACAGGAGCGAGGAACATCTCCTTACCTGCCTCCACCGGCTATGCGGAAGGAAGGAGGTGGGCGGGATATTTACGTCCCGCTCATCTCCGCCCCCTCCGCTTCTATTGGCTGCCTGCCGTGTGACGTCGCTTTGACGCTGCACGACCCGCCCCCTTAGGAAGGAGGCGGGTCGCCGGCCAGAGCGACGTCGCAGGGCAGGTAAGTCCGTGTGAAGCTGCCGTAGCGATAGCTGCCGTAACGAACATTATCACAAGATATTGCATCGGCGACTATCGCGCTCGGCATCACTACAATCGGCTAGCGATGTTGCAACGTGCAAAGTACCCCTTACTGTCAATATATGAGTAGCCATGGATTCCTAAGCTGCAATGCCCTGCACATGAGGTAAGAGAATTGGCTATTTCAGGAGAACTATACTACATTTTTAATTGGAGGGATTTGCTAATATTATTATTATTATTATTATTATTATTATTATTATTATTATTATTATTATTACAAAGTTAAAGAGGGAAGGGCACCACCTTCAGGGATCTCCAGGTATACAGTAACATAAGCAAGTTGAAAGAGAAAAGAGGTATACCTATTAAGGGATCACCAGGAGATTATGTCATATAAAGTGAAATTTTATTAAGTACAAAAAGCACACTACAACAATACATGGAGCTTCACACTAGGGGTGAAGGCACACAAAATGAAAATTAAAAACACTAAAAACAACCATCCCCTGGCCAAAGAGATATAGCTAATATATATTGTGTTGCAATAGAGAAATATCATTCAACACCCCTCTTGTAGATGTAAAATGGAGAATGCAAACTGCTAAAAAGCCTGCACACAAGTATTCAAAAGCCTGTTTTTATAGGGCATGTCAGTAATTAACTGGATGCACCCTGACTGCTGTGCCCAGGCAGTACAGGGTTAAGCATTCTTCCCATGTCCGATTTAACACACCCTCCCCTTATAGATTTTGCCCAATGGGATCGTTCCCAGAGTTCCATAGTTTTTTCCCATATATAAAGTCCCTCTCTTCCTGATTCCGGCCTCTCCTCACTGCGTGAGAACCGGATTAAGCTGTCCCACCCTCCCTCCCTAATGTTTGTGAATTTTACAAGTCACAGCGGTATTTATCCAAAACTGGTATGTTTGTTAAGCTGAAGTGCGCCGGGAGTCCGGCCTGGCACAACGCTTCGTTTTGGAAGTTGCTAATAGTTATGGTTATCTTTGCTGTGACCGACCTACCTCCACAAAAAAGATGAGAGTATGAGTGTTTTTTGATAAAGCTCTCAAATAAAGTTTTATATTTTGGTTACATTGGTGTCGGTGTGTTTAATTGGACATGGGACGTGTTGGTTGGGGGTTCAGGGTCTCAGCAGTCAGGGTATTGTTAGTGTGTACATTAGGCCAGCCTCTGGTAGCAAAAAGGAGTGAAGGAAGACTGCAAGGCCCCTGAGGTCACATGAATTAGCGCCACAAGCAAAAAAGACAATCCTAGAGCATTTGAATTATAAACGGTACCACATAATATGAGTCGGACCCCAGAAATAAAGGACACTCCTAGGGCGTCAAGAGAATATGTAGACGGTGCTGAATAATATCAACCAGCCCCAGAGCTAGCGTAATATAATGTGCACATCAGACATAACAGTAGACAACGAGTATAGGTGCCCCATGTAGAGCTTATCTATCTATAGTAGGCACAGTCTATATACAGCACCTGCAAAATAGAGTATATAGAGTGTATAGCATGCATATAGGACAAATACCTAGGCATAGAGTGCTGTAGCTGTGCAGACTAACCGGGCTAGATAATATATAGACGGCACCAAATAATGTAAACCAACCCTAGGGCTAGTATGATATAGTGTGCACATAAACAACCATAGTAGTAGACAGCAAATATAGGCACCCCATACAAAGCTTATATATCTTTCACCCAGGTAAAATGATAGGCACAGTCCATATACAGCGCATGCAAGATAAAGTGTAGCATGCGAACAAACAGATACCGAAGCGCAAGGTGCTGTGGCTGCGCAGGCTAAACGAACAAAAATGACAATACTCTTTTCAGAGTGTTGTAACCGCCCATACTCACTATCCTAAAATGCAATAGAGTACAGGCATAGCAGAGTGCCAATGTAGCAAGAGGGGTGGTACACTTTGACAAGGTTACCCCATGCGTATCGCCTCCATACAGGAGGCTTCCTCAGGGGAAGAAAAACAGGTGATGTATGGTCAAAAGTGTGCCAAATTTAAGTCATAAACCAATGAGATAATCACTCACCAGCTTGCAGCTTTAGGAAATGCAGCAATGTGGTATGTAGCGTTTCTGCATGGCGGCCGCGATGTTGTCCGAATCACATGACTGGCCTAATGTACACACTAACAATGCCCTAGAACAGGCTTTTGAATACTTGTGTGTAGGCTTTTTAGCAGTTTGCATTCTCCATTTTACATCTACAAGAGGGGTGTTGAATGATATTTCTCTATTGCAACACAATATATATTACCTATATCTCTTTGGCCAGGGGATGGTTGTTTTTAGTGTTTTTAATTTTCATTTTGTGTGCCTTCACCCCTAGTGTGAAGCTCCATGTATTGTTGTAGTGTGCTTTTTGTACTTAATAAAATTTCACTTTATATGACATAATCTCCTGGTGATCCCTTAATAGGTATACCTCTTTTCTCCTTCAACTTAATTATTATTCCTACTACATATTAGGATACGATCTTGGTGATGGGACTAACCCTTTAAGGACTTCTTCACTGAGCCGAGATCTCGATCTGCCCCACTTTCGGCACTATTGTATTGAAGACCAGAAGAATAAGTGACCTGTCATAGAAACACAGGAGGCAGGCAGGGGGGAGGAGGAGCAGGAGGCAGAGGGGAGGAGGAGCAGGAGGCAGGAGGCAGAGGGGAGGAGGAGCAGGAGGCAGAGGGGAGAAGGAGCAGGAGACAGAGGGGAGGAGGAGCAGGAAGCAGGCAAGGGGGAGGAGGAGCAGGAGGCAGAGGGGAGGAGGAGCAGGAGGCAGAGGGGAGGAGGAGCAGGAGGCAGAGGGGAGGAGGAGGAGGAGACAGAAGGGACGAGGAGCAGAAGACCCTACCCCCAGTTATCTTCAAACACTGCTTTAACAATAACTACAGATCGGATTCATTCACAGAAGGTATCAATTTAATCAGTATAATCGCGCCTTTATGGCCATGCCTTTTCTGTACAGTATATTGCCAAAATTTGCTGACAAGTTCACTTTAAAGAAAATATTTTTTTGTGAAGGACTTACACGTGTTAAAAAATATCCCTGTTCTGATATTTCCCTATTTGGCCCGTTTCTATTTCCTGCTCCTGTCTTTTGCAAAGAGGAAGTGCTGCTCAGCCAATCACTGGCTGAGGCGGGTCTGTCAGTGATTGGCTAGGCAGTGTTTCCTACCATTTCCAATATGTCACATTTGGGCCAGACGTAGAAACCACTGAGAACTAAGAAATTGTTGGAACAGGAGCTGTGAGGGTGACATATCATTCCTGCCATACTATATAAGTTAATTGTAATCTGCTGGACAATCCCTGTAAAACATGTCCAGTTTTCTACAGCAATATGTTTAGCCTGGATACATTGAGATCTACTTCTGCTGTGTAACTAGGTCTATATTTTTATTAAACTCTGGATGCAGCATTTACCGGGATACTGTTTTGTATAGTGAGACTTACATGTAAAGGTACCGGGGGAAAGGTATGCAAATTAGAGAGAAAACAGCCTTTAATAGTGCCAAGAATAGGTGTCTTCCATGTAGTCCATGTCCAACCCAATAAGCATAACTAGTGATATCACTTAAAGGGAACCTGTCACCAGATTTGGGGCCTATAAGCTGCGGCCACCACCTGTGGGCTCTTATATACGGCATTCTAACATTCTGTATATAAGAGCCCAGGCTGCTGTGTAGAACGTAAAAATCACTTACCTAAACGGTCGGTTCGGTGCAGACTGGTCAAATGGGTGCCTCCGTTCTCCGGGTGCGGCGCCTCCTCTTTCGGCCATCATTGTCCTCCTTCTTCTGAAGCCGGAGTGCATGACATATCCTATGTCATGCAGACGCGCCGGCATTGTGGTCCTGCTCAGGCACACTTTGATGTGCCCTGAGGAGGGCTCAGGCTCTTATATACGGCATGTTAGAACGCTGTATATAAGAGCCCACTGGTGATTGCTTCAGCTTATAGTCACCATATCTGGTAACAGGTTCCGTTTTAACCAGAAACACCGAGCCCTTTGGATATAAACAAGTACAGTATGTTCCCCCTTCACTAACAACAAAGAGAAATATTCAAAGTGATGAGAAAATAAATCACACATTATTTTAGAGCATTACGCCACATTCCATTATAACAGAAATAAGCTTTATTTACATAAAACTGGAAACCCCTTTTATAGAAAGAAAAAAGATCAGGGAATTCCACATTAGTTCCCCTGGTAATTTCCCTTTCTAAGTTTCCCTTTTAATTTCTCGATTGAGCTGGCTCCATCAGGAATAGCAGCACAAGTCCCTCAACGCCTCCTTTGCCCTATTATCACAGTCACTTCATTCCAATCACTGGACTGCAGGCAAGATTAGATTGGAGTGTAAAAGTATTTGGCACTAATTTATGCAATTTTTTTTACACCTTTGGTACTTGGTTTGCAACAATTTGCAATGTAATGAACACCGAAGGAAAACTTATGTTATTTGAGATTCCCTGCAGGTGGTCCGGTCTATTGAGGGCACTTCTGGGGGTTCTCCATGCTCAATATTAAGCCAGGGTCACATTACTGTGTTTTCTCCATCTGAAAAAAACGCTCTGATTATAGTAATCTGACTGATCCGAGTTGGTTTCTTTTATCTTTGATGAGTGGAAGATTGAAACAAAAAATGTCTTCTCCTTTGTATGAATCCATGAAAATCTGATTTCAGTATGGTCCAATTTCTTTGTCGCTCCATTGGGAGACCCAGACAATTGGGTGTATAGCTTCTGCCTCCGGAGGCCACACAAAGTATTACACTTAAAAGTGTAAAGCCCCTCCCCTTCTGCCTATACACCCCCCGTGCATCACGGGCTCCTCAGTTTTTATGCTTTGTGCGAAGGAGGCACACATGCACGCATAGCTCCACAATTTAGTCAGCAGCAGCTGCTGACTATATCGGATGGAAGAAAAGAGGGCCCCAGGGCCCCCGGCATGCTCCCTTCTCACCCCACTCTGGTCGGCGGTGCTGTTAAGGTTGAGGTACCCATTGCGGGTACATAGGCAGGAGCCACATGCCGTTTTCCTTCCCCATCCCTTAAGGGCTCTGGGTGAAGTGGGATCCTAATCGGTCTCCAGGCACTGGGACCGTGCTCCCTCCGCAGCCCCTGGGGAATCTGCTGGACAGGAGCTGGGTATCGTCAGGGACAAGGCCCTGCTACTGTGAGGTACTCTGTGTCCCCTTGGGGACGGCGCATGGAGCGCTTGGGTCATACACGCTGCAGCACTGCTGGGTGTGTTAGTGCGCTGGGACTACCGCGCTGACCGCGCTTGTTTGCCGGCCGCGCTTATAACTTTAGTCCCCGGCTTCTGCGGCCTAGTACCGCATATTCCCGCCCCCGGGCCTGCCAGTCAGGGGAAGGGAGGGACGCTGCACTGGACGTCAGCGCTGAGGGCTGGAGCATACTTTGTATCCTCCTCCCCCTCACTGAGCACCGTGGGGCACCAGATTCATGCACTTTCTAGGGCACGCCCACGGCCCCCTCCTCCTCACAGAACGCCGGCAGCCATTCCTGTCAGCACTTCTGAAGCTGGAGAGGAGAGACAACACGGCTCTGGGAGGCCCAGACAGGGAATCTGGTGGTCACACAACCGCTTTAGGCGGTCGGTAAGCCGCACCTGTTTCTAGGTGCTGGCCCCCCTGGGTGCCGAAGTATATATATATATATACATGCTTATATGCTATACAGTTACTCTGTACGGTCGCACTGTTGGTTTTTGGCTATATACCCTCCCGGATTGTACTCAGAGGAGACAACAGCATGTCGTCCGCAAAAAGCAAGGGTGCCAAAGCACAGGCTTACTTTGCAACCTGTACCTCATGTGCGGCTATACTACCGGCAGGTTCCACCTACCCTCATTGTGTACAATGCTCGGCCCCTGTGGCACTTACTCAGCCGGAGCCTCTGCCACTGGTGGCCCAAGTGGAACCACCTGCTACCACTGTCCAGGTGACAGGGACGGAGTTTGCAGTATTCGCTGACAAACTTTCTGAGACTATGGATAAATGGTCTGCTAAGATACTAGAAGCCTTGCAGTCCAGGCCGGTAACACAGGCCCCGGGCACTGTTGAATCATTGACCCCAGGCCCCCCTCGGTTGGAGCAGCAAAGTGCTCCTGGGTTGACTCATAGGTCCCAAGGTGAGGTCTCTGACACGGACCGCAGTCCCAGACCGCCTAAGCGGGCTCGCTGGGAGCTTCCCTCGACTTCATCACACTGTTCAGGGTCTCAGCAGGAGGACTCTCTAGAGGATGAAGCGGAGGTGGCAGATCAGGATTCTGATCCTGAAGCCGCTCTCAACCTAGATACACCAGAAGGAGACGCCATAGTGAATGACCTTATAGCGTCCATCAATCAGGTGTTGGATCTTTCTCCCCCAGCTCCTCCAATTGAGGAGTCAGCTTCTCAGCAGGAGAAATTCCGTTTTAGGTTTCCCAAGCGTACAATGAGTACGTTTCTGGATCACTCCGACTTCAGAGAGGCAGTCCAGAAACACCGAGCTTGTCCAGATAAGCGCTTTTCTAAGCGCCTTAAGGACACACGTTATCCCTTCCCCCCTGACGTTGTCAAGGGTTGGGCTCAGTGTCCCAAGGTGGATCCTCCAGTCTCCACACTGGCGGCTAGATCCATAGTTGCAGTGGAAGATGGGGCTTCACTCAAAGATGCCACTGACAGACAGATGGAGCTCTGGTTGAAATCCATCTATGAGGCTATCGGCGCGTCCTTTGCTCCGGCATTCGCAGCCGTATGGGCACTCCAAGCTATCTCAGCTTGTCACTCGCAGATTAATGCAGTCACACGTGCCTCTGCTCCGCAGGTGGTGTCCTTAACCTCTCAGGCGTCGGCGTTTGCGTCCTACGCCATTAATGCTGTCCTGGACTCTGCGAGCCGTACGGCGGTAGCATCCGCCAATTCGGTGGCAGTCCGCAGGGCCATGTGGCTACGTGAATGGAAGGCAGACTCTGCTTCCAAAAAGTTCTTAACCGGTTTGCCATTTTCTGGCGACCGCCTGTTTGGTGAGCGATTGGATGAAATCATTAAACAATCCAAGGGAAAGGACTCATCCTTACCCCAGTCCAAACCAAATAGACCTCAACAACGGAAGGTACAATCGAGGTTTCGGTCCTTTCGGCCCGCGGGCAGGTCTCAATTCTCCTCGTCCAACAGGCCACAGAAGGGTCAGACGAACTCCGATTCATGGCGGTCTAAGTCACGTCCTAAAAAGACCGCCGGAGGAACCGCTCCCAAAGCGGCCTCCTCGTGACTTTCGGCCTCTTCACACCGCATCCTCGGTCGGTGGCAGGCTCTCCCGCTTTTGCGACGCCTGGCTGCCACAGGTACAAGACCGTTGGGTGAGAGACATTCTGTCTCACGGTTACAGGATAGAGTTCAGCTCTCGTCCTCTGACTCGATTCTTCAGAACATCTCCGCCCCCCGAGCGAGCCGATGCTCTTCTTCAGGCGGTGTGCACTCTGAAGGCAGAAGGAGTGGTGATCCCTGTTCCTCTTCAGCAACAGGGTCACGGTTTTTACGCCAACTTGTTCGTGGTGCCAAAAAAGGACGGATCTTTCCGTCCTGTTCTGGACCTAAAACTGCTCAACAAACACGTAAAAACCAGGCGGTTCCGGATGGAATCGCTCCGCTCCGTCATCGCCTCAATGTCCCAAGGAGATTACCTAGCATCAATCGACATCAAAGATGCTTATCTCCACGTACCGATTGCACCAGAGCATCAGCGCTTCCTGCGTTTCGCCATAGGGGACGAACACCTTCAGTTCGTGGCACTGCCTTTCGGCCTGGCGACAGCACCACGGGTCTTCACCAAGGTCATGGCAACAGTGGTAGCAGTCCTACACTCTCAGGGACACTCGGTGATCCCTTACTTAGACGATCTGCTTGTCAAGGCACCCTCTCGAGTGGCATGCCAACACAGCCTGGACATTGCTCTGGAGACTCTCCAGAGATTCGGGTGGATCATCAATTTTCCAAAGTCAAATCTGACACCGGCCCAATCACTGACATATCTCGGCATGGAGTTTCATACTCTCTCAGCGATAGTGAAGCTTCCGCTGGACAAACAGCGTTCACTACAGACAGGGGTGCAATCTCTCCTTCAAGGCCAGTCACACCCCTTGAGGCGCCTCATGCACTTCCTAGGGAAGATGGTGGCAGCAATGGAGGCAGTTCCTTTTGCGCAGTTTCATCTGCGTCCACTTCAATGGGACATTCTCCGCAAGTGGGACAGGAAGTCGACGTCCCTCGACAGGAACGTCTCCCTTTCTCAGGCAGCCAAAGCCTCCCTTCGGTGGTGGCTTCTTCCCACTTCATTGTCGAAGGGGAAATCCTTCCTACCCCCATCCTGGGCGGTGGTCACGACGGACGCGAGTCTGTCAGGGTGGGGAGCGGTCTTTCTCCACCACAGGGCCCAGGGTACCTGGACTCAGCCAGAGTCCTCCCTTCAGATCAATGTTCTGGAGATAAGGGCAGTGTATCTTGCCCTAAAGGCGTTCCAGCCGTGGCTAGAAGGCAAGCAGATCCGAATTCAGTCGGACAACTCCACAGCGGTGGCATACATCAACCACCAAGGAGGAACACGCAGTCGGCAAGCCTTCCAGGAAGTCCGGCGGATTCTGCTGTGGGTGGAAGCCACAGCATCCACCATATCCGCAGTTCACATCCCGGGCGTAGAAAACTGGGAAGCAGACTTTCTCAGTCGCCAGGGCATGGACGCAGGGGAATGGTCCCTTCACCCGGACGTGTTTCAAGAGATCTGTTGCCGCTGGGGGATGCCGGACGTCGACCTAATGGCGTCCTGGCACAACCACAAGGTCCCGGCATTCATGGCACGGTCTCAAGATCACAGAGCTCTGGCGGCAGACGCATTAGTTCAGGATTGGTCGCAGTTTCAACTGCCTTATGTGTTTCCTCCTCTGGCACTGTTGCCCAGAGTGTTGCGCAAGATCAGGTCCGACTGCCGCCGCGCCATCCTCGTCGCTCCAGACTGGCCGAGGAGGTCGTGGTACCCGGATCTGTGGCATCTCACGGTGGGCCAACCGTGGGCACTACCAGACCGACCAGACTTGCTGTCTCAAGGGCCGTTTTTCCATCTGAATTCTACGGCCCTCAACCTGACACTGTGGCCATTGAGTCCTGGATCCTAGCGTCTTCAGGGTTATCTCAAGAGGTCATTGCCACTATGAGACAGGCCAGGAAACCAGCGTCCGCCAAGATCTACCACAGGACGTGGAGGATATTCTTATCCTGGTGCTCTGATCAGGGTTTTACTCCCTGGCCATTTGCCTTGCCCACTTTTCTTTCCTTCCTTCAATCCGGATTGGAAAAGGGTTTGTCGCTCGGCTCCCTTAAGGGACAAGTCTCAGCGCTCTGTGTCTTTTCAGAAGCGCCTAGCCAGACTTCCAAAGGTCCGCACGTTCCTGCAGGGGGTTTGTCACATAGTCCCTCCTTACAAGCGTCCGTTAGAACCCTGGGATCTGAACAGGGTGCTGATGGCTCTTCAGAAACCACCCTTCGAGCCAATGAAGGATATTTCTCTTTCACGCCTTTCGCAGAAAGTGGTCTTCCTAGTAGCAGTCACATCACTTCGGAGAGTGTCTGAGCTAGCAGCGCTGTCATGCAAAGCTCCTTTCCTGGTGTTTCACCAGGACAAGGTGGTTCTGCATCCGGTTCCGGAATTTCTCCCTAAGGTGGTATCCCCCTTTAATCTCAATCAGGATATCTCCTTACCTTCTTTTTGTCCACATCCAGTTCACCAATGTGAAAAGGATTTGCACTTGTTAGATCTGGTGAGAGCACTCAGACTCTACATTTCTCGTACGGCGCCCCTGCGCCGCTCGGATGCACTCTTTGCCCTTGTCGCTGGCCAGCGTAAAGGGTCACAGGCTTCCAAATCAACCCTGGCTCGGTGGATCAAGGAACCAATTCTCGAAGCCTACCGTTCTTCTGGGCTTCCGGTTCCCTCAGGGCTGAAGGCCCATTCTACCAGAGCCGTGGGTGCGTCCTGGGCTTTGCGGCACCAGGCTACGGCTCAGCAGGTGTGTCAGGCGGCTACCTGGTCGAGCCTGCACACTTTCACGAAACACTATCAGGTGCATACCTATGCCTCGGCAGATGCCAGCCTAGGTAGGCGAGTCCTTCAGGCGGCGGTTGCCCACCTGTAGGAAGGGGCCGTTTTACGGCTCTATTACGAGGTATTATTTTACCCACCCAGGGACTGCTTTTGGACGTCCCAATTGTCTGGGTCTCCCAATGGCGCGACAAAGAAGAAGGGAATTTTGTTTACTTACCGTAAATTCCTTTTCTTCTAGCTCCAATTGTGAGACCCAGCACCCGCCCCTGTTCCCTTCGGGCTGTTGTTCTTTGTGTGCACATGTTGTTCATGTTGAATGGTTTTCAGTTTTCCGAACTTCCTTCGCATTGAATTTACTTTAGACCAATTTATAAGTTTCCTCCTTCCTGCTTTTGCACCAAAACTGAGGAGCCCGTGATGCACGGGGGGGTGTATAGGCAGAAGGGGAGGGGTTTACACTTTTTAAAGTGTAATACTTTGTGTGGCCTCCGGAGGCAGAAGCTATACACCCAATTGTCTGGGTCTCCCAATTGGAGCTAGAAGAAAAGGAATTTACGGTAAGTAAACAAAATTCCCTTCTTTTTTTTCATGGCTTTATAGACTTGAATGGCCACGTAAATCTGATTTATGGAGGCAAATCGTGCATGCTCGGATTTCTTTTTTTCCTTGGACCAATCAAAATTGAGCATGGGTACTGCCTCCTTGAATAACATTGGTCCAATTGTGATCCAATGTTTTGTCAGATTGCACTCGGATAGAAAATACAGTCATCTGCACAAGACCTTTATGAAGGGACTAACGATATCTCATCAGAAGTTCTCGTTGCTCTTCGATTGCCAAGCTATTGATACTTGGTGTCATCAAGATAGTCATTTGAAGCAGTTGTCCAGCTCTAAAAACATTTTTTCTTTACGGCTAAAAATTATATTTGCAACTGGCTTTCATAAGAACTTTTAATTCAGTGGTGGACACAGACAGAAGAGGGCACCTGTGCAAGAACAATATAAGGACCCTCAGCAATATAAGGCTGCTTTCACAAATCCGGTTTGAGCACTGCGGCTCAATCCGGCTGTAAAACCTATGCAACGGATGCGGCGACAAAAATGCATCCTTTGCATAAGTTTTTACATGCGGCCCGTCCGTTTTTTTCCGCTTGCGGAACGCTACTGAGCATGCGCTGTACAAAAAAAATGCATGTGGCGGCTGGATGTGTTTTTTGCCGCATTGCGCCGCATCTGGCGTCCATAGGCATGCGCATTGGAAAATGCGCCGCATCGGCCAGATGCGGTACGATGCGTTTTTTTTTTTGCTGGACAAAAAAAATGTGCCAGGCAACGTTCGATCCGGCTGCCGCATCGGCTAAATCTGCCGCATGCGGCAAAAACCGGACCAAACGCAAGGCCATGCGGCACAACCCTGCACTAATGAAAGTATGCAGGAAAGAAACGGAACCGGCAAAAAAAAAAAAACTGTTTCGTTTTTTCAGCAAAGAGCCGGATTGTGCCGCACAGCAAAAAACGGATGTGTGAAAGCAGCCTAACAGCTCATCAGAATGTGCTCCACAGTGTGTATTTAAGAGACCTTCCTTGCGCTCAGATATGTACTATACCTACAAATATATAACTTCTGACACCTTCCTCTTTCAGAACTATGAATAGACTTACGCAGCTTGAGAGACTGGATCTCGGAAGTAATGAATTCACAGAAGTGGTAAGTCCTGTAGAAACTCCCTGCTAACACCAGTGTCTTATGATTGTATATTGTAATTTTTTCTACTGGACTCGGTACTCGAAACTAGTGTTGAGCGAGCACTACCATGCTCGGGTGCTCGGTACTCATAACTAGTGATGAGCGAGCACTACCATACTCAGGTGCTTGGTACACATAACTAGTGATGAGTGAGCACTACCATGCTCGGGTGCTCGGTACTCATAACTAGTGATGAGCGGGCACTACCATGCTCGGGTACTCAGTACTCGTAACTAGTGATGAGCGAGCACTACCATGCTCAGGTGCTCCGTACTCATAACTAGTGATGAGTGAGCACTACCATGCTCAGGTGCTCGGTACTCATAACTAGTGATGAGCGGGCACTACCATGCTCAGGTGCTCGGTACTCATAACTAGTGATGAGCGAGCACTACCATACTCAGGTGCTTGGTACACATAACTAGTGATGAGTGAGCACTACCATGCTCGGGTGCTCGGTACTCATAACTAGTGATGAGCGGGCACTACCATGCTCGGGTACTCAGTACTCGTAACTAGTGATGAGCGAGCACTACCATGCTCAGGTGCTCCGTACTCATAACTAGTGATGAGTGAGCACTACCATGCTCAGGTGCTCGGTACTCATAACTAGTGATGAGCGGGCACTACCATGCTCGGGTGCTCGGTACTCGAAACTAGTGTTGAGCGAGCACTACCATGCTCGGGTGCTCAGTACTCGTAACTAGTGATGAGCGAGCACTACCATACTCAGGTGCTTGGTACACATAACTAGTGATGAGTGAGCACTACCATGCTCAGGTGCTCAGTACTCATAACTAGTGATGAGTGAGCACTACCATACTCAGGTGCTTGGTACACATAACTAGTGATGAGTGAGCACTACCATGCTCGGGTGCTCGGTACTCATAACTAGTGATGAGCGGGCACTACCATGCTCGGGTACTCAGTACTCGTAACTAGTGATGAGCGAGCACTACCATGCTCAGGTGCTCCGTACTCATAACTAGTGATGAGTGAGCACTACCATGCTCAGGTGCTCGGTACTCATAACTAGTGATGAGCGGGCACTACCATGCTCGGATGCTTGGTACTCGTAACTATTGATGGGCAAGCATTACAGTATTCGGTTAGTCAGAACTAGGCTTGGCTGCTTGGTACTCTGAACTAGTGATGAACTTGGCAGTCGTAACGAGCAATTGTTTGCTCAGATGGGCTCAACAGTTTTTTTTTTTTTTTATTTGATGCTGCACCCTTCGACTATCACTAAAGTGATGTTCTCAAGGGCACAACCCCTTATTGAGGGGATCCTCAGTAGGAAACTATTCTATTAGCTCTTTGATGTCTTTATGGCAACTGGAATAAGTATTACAAGCTTTAAGTTATAGATCTTAGCTTCTTATTGGCCTAATAGTCTCGTTAACTGATTTTCAGCGATGGAATGAATGACATAGTTGACATATTTCATGTCTTATAGACGTCACATAATCTCCTGACATGCAGAAAGTATCTGTCCCCTGCAGTGTTCGTCCTTACTTTTAAATTTATGACCCTTCGTGTACTTCCGTTTTATGTGTAGATCTTTGAGTTTTATCGGTAAGGCTTCATTCACATCTAATCTAGTATTTTGGTTCCAGGAGCAATCGCCTAACTAACAGATCCCATGAGGTTCTTTGGGTTTCTGTCATGGGAAAAATAGTGCGTCATCTTGTGCTATTTCTTGTCTTCTTTCACAAGGCAACGCTGATGTGAACCTCGTCTAACTGGGGAGGGGGGGGGTGTAATTTTTTTCATTTATATTTCACAATTTTGTATTTTGCTTTTTTCTTATAGCCTGAAGTACTTGAACAATTAGGTGGGTTAAAGGAATTCTGGATGGATGGCAATAGACTCACCTATATTCCGGGGGTAAGTATGCACCCTAAGTGTATGTGCTTACATTTAGTATTTGCAGATTTTTTGTGTTTGCATGAAAAAGGCTGAGTAAAATATAGTTTTTGCGTGAGTTTGTAAGTTTCTATGACCTCTTACCACTTACGAAGAGTCCAAGAAAAGTGGTTTGAGGAAAGCCCAAAATTAGATCCATTTATTAAGAGGCATGCTCCTCCTTTTCCTCCAATACAGATCAGTCCGGCATAAAACACCGGTCGTGGTAATTCTTGCTCGAGGTTTGGTTTTAGAGCTTTTTTACAACTAGTAAACAGTTGAGAAATTGTCCTCGGCATTCCTCCCAACCAACATGCAGGAGGTAAACATTTCAGAAATGTAAAACCTCTTGAAGATCCTTTGTTTCCACGTCCACTGAACAGCATTTCTTTGTTAGGAACGCGGAGATTCTTCCATCGGAATAAAGATGCATGTGATGTATTAATGAGTGGTGGTCATATGCCATCTTACATAGACTTTTCTTTCTTTTTCTAGTTTCTTGGAAGTCTGAAGCAACTAACGTACTTAGATCTCTCAAAAAACAACATAGAAATGGTGGAAGATGGAATTTCTGGCTGTGAAAATTTACAAGACCTGCTGCTGTCCAGCAATGCCATTCAGCAGCTTCCGGAATCTATTGGTTGGTATCTAGAAATCAGATGTTAATGTTACTTTTCAATAGCAATACTGCATGAAAAGTAATGTCAATGTCAAATGGTACCTTGCATCTTTTGGCTCGACAGTGCTAAAGCCACCATGCAGTAGGATATTGAGGATATCCATAAAATTAAATCTTTAGGTAATAGAGGTGTTATGGCAGATTGGAAGAAGATAATCATGCTGTATTGGTGAGAATCAACTTTTCATGCTGCATCATAGCGGCGGACATATCATTGGTGCAACCTGTACCTGGCCCTGGATGTAAGGGGGCCTATCTCTACCTTTAATACAGGTGGAATTGTACATTGTGATGAGCTATTTGACTGGAAAGGGCCCATATATTGTTTTTGCACAGGGACCTTTACTGTCTTGGTCCACCAGTGCTCAATCAGATGTCTGTTTTTCACTCATGAGTTCTATCAGTGTCTTTCATGGATTTTTGTGGACACCAAAAAATTGGGAGATCTGCCAGATTTTGATTGAAGATCAAACTCCAAGATCAAACTCCTCAAAGCAAGTCTATGGCCCCGATTAATCAAGGATGGTTATTTTTTCACGGGTCTTGATGATGGGACGCGGTTGAGTCATATGCTCCTGATTCAAGAAAAGTTGCACAGTTGTTCTTCATGAATCTGGAGCGTCTGACCTGTGGAGTGCACAAAGTCAAAAATCATATTCCAGTCAGTAAGTGGAGTCACATTTTTGGTGTACTGAAATGCTACATCTCATCATGAATTAGACAAACTGTGACACCATGCTCCCGTCCTGAACATCTCGGTGTAGCTGATGGAAATTGACTTGAAAAATCAAAAAGTTGCAAAAATGTGCCAAAATTTGGAAACTTTACACAACTTTTTTTTTTGGACGCTTTCTGGCTTGAAAGCTTTGATGAATTGGGCCCTTTGAGTCTCTGAAAAAATTGGACAGCGCTTGGACGTCTTCAATTTTCTACACGGTTTTCATTTTTGTTTGACACAAGTGTCTTGTAGACAAAAATAACCAACCCAGAGGAAAACTTTTGTGAACTTTATTGACAAACACTGCTGAAAATCTGCTCCACAACAATGATGGAAATCAGTCAGGTTTTTTTTTGCATACAAGAAAAACCACTGACATGTGAATGAGCCCTTACGATGTCTTAAAGGGATTGTCCACTACTAGGACAACCCCTTCTGATTCCTTGTTTCTCACGGGAAAAATAACGAAGTCTACGTTTACCTCTCGTACTGCCACCGTTCCAGTGGTGTCGCAGTTTGCGTTTCCGCGGCCCGCGTGACGTCACAATGTCACATAGGCCCCATAAACGAAAACCGCAACACCACTCTGCGTCCAATCAGCTGCGGCTGCACATACTTTGTTGATTGCTCGTTTGCTCCAAAGGCGGGGAGAAAGAAGCCAGAGCTGATTAGACGCGGAGCTCAAGTGACAACACAACCCCTCGTGAGCCCTGGAAACGGGAGCCACAGCACCGCTGGAATGGCGCCGGTACAGGAGGTGAGTATAGTCTTTATTATTTTATCTGGGGGAAACGTACGGATTCAGAAGGGGTTGTCCTAGTAGTGTCGAACCCCTATAAAGATGCCTTGTTTCTGGTATGCAGGACTCACTGATCAGACTGTAAGATATAACTTCTCTGAAACAAAAATTTATATATAATTTGCTAGAAACTGACTCTGAGGCCCCGATTCATCAGTCACTACTTTTTTTTGTCTCATGGTATTCATTGGCGTTCATTGCTCCAAATTGATCAAAATGGTGAGCATTGTTCATCAATTTTCATCAAGTCAAAATGGACTTTTTGTCCCTGTCATTAGTCATTTTTGAGACTTTTTGTGCAAAAAGTCAGATCTTTTTCAAAATGTTGCAAAAAATAAAATGCATAAAATAACTCCAGGGGACGCCTTGAGTGGATTTGCGCCAAATGTTGCTATTTTTTAAGAAGTCACAAATATAGAATCAACTGAAAACATCTGGAATCATACAACTCCGGCTACAAAACAGAAAAAAAACAATAAACAGATGAGCACCTATAAAATAGACTTAAAAAAAGGCACAAAGAAAAAAAGGCACAAACCTTTTCAAAACACAAGTGCAAAGGCAATGATGAATCTGGGCCAGAATGTGATGCAAAAATGTCATCGCTGTGGTCTGTTTGCAACTTTTTTTATTTTAATTAATTTAATTTTTTAATTGGTGCAAACAGATCAAAGAAAAGAATGACAGTAACTGATAAAAAAAAATAAAAATAAATCACACTATAATGCCTGCAATGTTTTCACCCCGGTACATGTTTGTGTGCTGCATTTCCTGCTGCATAACCTCACATACAGGATACAATAATTCACCAAAAAGGACGTAAATTCAAATATATATATTGTATATTATTTTTATTGCACAATTTTTCGCAGGATGCAGCCGGGCCCTGTGGGGTGTCTGTCCTGTGTGCTATTGAACTTAAATAGTGCTGGGCAGCCTGCCTTACCTAATAGAAGGGCGTCATCAATAGGCTGTGAGCATTGCACATATCTGTGTGACTAATGCCCTATGTAAATCCTCATTAGCGTGCATGTTTAATACCAGCAGCCACTCCCTCCATGAGTTGGTAGGTTGAGAGTGGCTGTCTCATCGGGATTCTGCACCTGTGTTACCCATACCTTTATCATGGGGGGCGGCTGCATCCTTCGAGTGCACTTGCCATACAAGATACAATGGACTGGACTCGCGGAGATTTACAATATAGGCCTTTTGATCTTTAAAACTTGGATCCATAGTTGTGCGTCAGCCCTAAGATTTTATTTTTTTTAGCCAAACTTTTTTTTTTTTTAATTTTTTATTTTACATTTTTTTTTAACATTTTTTAAAATAAAAGTTACAGAGAGCAAAAAATCCGTCATGTCGTTTCAAATACCGTTGAGCTAAATTAAATGTAAATTAAAAAAAAAAAAAAAAGTAGAAAACCAACAAAAATAAATCAAGTACAATTTTTGTTTACATGGATCTGTCTGCTTTTTTTCATTCCAGGAGCGCTGAAGAAAACGACGACTCTGAAAATAGATGAAAACCAGCTGATGTACTTACCAGACACCATTGGAGGGTACGTGTAGACTCTATATACTGTATAACTCCATATATTAACTCTCATCCAAAGTTGGACGGGATGTAGAGTAAAGAGATCGCTGCTTGCTGTACTAGGGTTACAGGTTATTATTTTATATATTGTTTATGTCAGGAGCATGCAATGGGTCGGGTTGTTTGTTTTCCTTGTTGATTTCTAGGCAGGCTTATTTCTGTCCAGAAGCGAGCATGGATCCACTGGATATGAGCCAATCCGCTCTCATTTACACAGGCGAAACTAAGTGTATGGGAACAGAACAATTGTTGATATGATCGTTCTGTCCCCAGACATTGGCTGCAAATTGTCTGTTTACACCCGATTGATGTGCTGCCGATATTGGCGTTTTTTTGGGGGTTTATTTCCGCTGGCAAAAAGAATCCAATCAACGGAAGAATGGATGGTTTGCTGATTATTGGCTTGTTTACACAGCTAATAATCAGCCCATGTAAATGGATCTCAAAGGGGTTTTCTACTAATCAACAACCACTTATCAATAAACCCAGTGGTCGGGATAAACTGGAAAAAAAATCTATATTTACATTCCGGACCAGCGCCTTGGTTCTGCCTTTGTTGCCGAGTCTGCTTCCAGTCTCTTGGCAGGTGATTGCTGCAGTCCTCAAGGTTTCGTGTGTATGTAAGAAAAGTGTGTTTGCTACAATTGATTGGCTGCAGCGGTCATACTTCATTAGTTGTGCCACAAGACTGGCAGGAGACACAGAAGAGAGCAGAACATGTGCTTGGTTCACAGAGATCGGTGTATATGTATGTATGTATGTATATATGTATGTATGTGTGTGTGTGTGTATATATATATATATATATATATATATATATATATATATATATAATATATATATATATATATATAAAATGTGTGTGTGTGTGTGTATATATATGTGTGTGTGTGTGTGTGTGTATATATATATGGTTATGTCCATCTCCAAGATCCCAATATGTAGTAGGTTTACTAACATTAGCAAATATCTCCAATTAGAAATGTAGTATAGTTCTCCTGATTAGATATGTGTCTTACTTCATCTGCAGGGCAATGCAGGATCTTAGGTATCCTGTGTTACTTCCACTCATATAGTGAGCTCATGGTCATAACCATGGATACCTAAGCTGCAATGCCCTGCACATGAGGTAAGAGACATGGCTGTATCAGGAGAGCTATATTACATTTTTGATTGGATGTATTTGCTAATATTATTATTACTACACTTACTACATATTGGGATAGGATCTTGGAGATGGGACGACCCCTTTAAATACCCTGGGGCCATTGATAAGGGATTGTCTAGTGGTTCACAACCCCTTGAAATGTCTCTGTAATCCCAATAAATAATGTTCTATTAAAAAATTGATAATCAAAATGAAGCTCTAGAACCCAGATGATCTTCCTGCTTTTTGGCTTCTGGCCTTTCATTTTTTTAAAAATATATAGTTATACCGTTGTATAAAGTTTATATCTAAGCTTTCTAAAACTTGTATACTTTATTATTCAAATGGCGACCTCTTCTCCCCCCAGGCTGGTTTCCCTTGAAGAGCTGGATTGCAGTTTCAATGAGATTGAAGCTTTACCTTCCTCCATTGGGCAATTTTCTCAGATACGGACGTTTGCTGCTGATCATAACTTCTTAACGCAGCTTCCCCCAGAGGTGCAATGACGGTTTTATTCATCATGCGATGTGTGAATTGCTTTAGAATCAATTTCGCTAGAACTGTAAGCGAGTAAACAGCGAGTTTCTGAAAGATTTCCGCTCTTCCTCACTTTCACAAATTAATCAGCTTTGTCTAGCGGGATTCCTAGTCTACCGTAAGAGCGTCTGTATATTTTTAATGATCGTTAATTGACTTGCAGACTAAACCAGTACGTATACTGTTATTGGGTCTATATGTGAATGTACAGTATATAGAGACACACACTTGTATGTAGCTCTGTGTGTGTGTATACATACTGTGTGCATGTGTACAGTACCGACCAAAAGTTTGGACACACCTTCTCATCTCTAGCACAACTGTTAAGAGGAGACTTTGTGCAGCAGGCCTTCATGGTAAAATAGCTTCTAGTAAACCACTGCTAAGGACAAGCAACAAGCAGAAACTTGTTTGGGCTAAAGAACACAAGGAATGGACATTAGACCAGTGGAAATCTGTGCTTTGGTCTGATGAGTTCAAATTTGAGATCTTTGGATCCAACTACTGTGTCTTTGTAGAAAAGGTGAACGGATGGACTCTAAATGCCTGGTTCCCACCATGAAGCATGGAGGAGGTGGTGTGATGGTGTGGGGGGGCTTTGCTGGTGACACTGTTGGGGATTTATTCAAAATTGAAGGCATACTGAACCAGCATGCCTACCACAGCATCTTGCAGCGGCATGCTATTCCATTTGGTTTGCGTTTAGTTGGACCACCATTTATTTTTCAACAGGACAATGACCCCAAATACACCTCCAGGCTGTGTAAGGGCTATTTGACTAAGAAGGAGAGTGATGGGGTGCTACGCCAGATAACCTGGCCTCCACAGTCACCAAACCTGAACCCAATCAAGATGGTTTGGGGTGAGCTGGACCGCAGAGTGAAGACAAAAGGGTCAACAAGATGTTCTAAGCATCTCTGGGAACTCATTCAAGACTGTTGGAAGACCATTTCCGGTGACTACTTCTTGAAGCTCATCAAGAGAATGCCAAGAGTGTGCAAAGCAGTAATCAAAGCAAAAGGTGGCTAGTTTGAAGAACCTAGAATATAAGACATATTTTTAGTTGTTTAACACTTTTTTATGCATTTCATTCCACTTGTGTTAATTCATAGTTTTGATGCCTTCAATGTGAATCTACAATTTTCAGAGTCCTGAAAGTAAAAAAAAACTCTTTGAATGAGAAGGTGTGTCCAAACTTTTGGTCTGTACTGTGTGTGTGTGTATATATATATATGTGTGTATATATATATATGTGTGTGTATATATATATATATATGTGTGTATATATATATATATATGTGTGTATATATATATATATATGTGTGTATATATATATATATATATATGTGTGTGTATATATATATATGTGTGTATATATATATATGTGTGTGTATATATATATATGTGTGTGTATATATATATATGTGTGTGTATATATATATATGTGTGTGTATATATATATATGTGTGTGTATATATATATATGTGTGTGTATATATATATATGTGTGTGTATATATATATATGTGTGTGTGTATATATATATGTGTGTGTGTATATATATATATGTGTGTGTGTATATATATATATATATGTGTGTGTATATATATGTGTGTGTGTATATATATATATATGTGTGTGTGTATATATGTATATGTATATATATATATATATATATATATATATATATACTCAATATACAATATGCAACTGAAGAAAAAAGATTGAAAGTATTGATATATAAAGTGTAAAATGCACCCCTGCACTGTTTTCTGCTTGGAGGGTCCCCTCAATTTTTTTTTTTTTTTTTAGCTCCATATGGGCAGAACTTACACATTTTTTCAATTGTCCTAGGCGACCAAAAGATATATGGCCATACATGACTTAAGGTGGGGCCTACTTGGTTGGCCGATATTAAAGATGGCTAAACACATTTAGGAGTGATCATCTGACCATCTAATGTATATGGTCTTTGCCATGATAGCAGATCTCAGGGAGAAAGGAGGGTCAAGCATGTTGGATTTCAACATGCCTGATCCTGTTATTTTGAAGGAATCTATCTCCTATAAACGTAAGCGGGGATGATCTACAATACCAGTCATTTCCCATGTCCTGCCAGCAACAGGCTGCAAAGAAACTTCAAAGATTATAAAGTAATTGTAAAATAAGTTTAAGATGAGAATGTCAGCACAATATGACTCTTCAAACCAAGCACTGGAGCTTGGTGCACCCTTGCCATGCCCAAACACTTCACGTTTGCTTTTCATCTCTTTCTGCCCTACTTTTCCTGGTTTGATGGCTCTGGAAACAGGAAACAACATTGTGGAAAAATGCACTGAGCTCTTTGGCTATGCCAATGGTGCACCGAGTGCCTGGGCTTGGTTTGAACAGTCATTTGTGATGACAGACTCCCTTTAACATTTACATTATTCTTCATTTATTGTTCTCATTTAACATCTATTTTTTGCTAATTTTAGATTGGAAATTGGAGAAACGCCACTGTGTTATTCCTACATTCTAATAAATTGGAGTCTCTCCCCGAGGAAATGGGAGACATGCAGAAGCTGAAGGTCATTAACCTGAGCGATAACAAGTGAGTATTGCAAATATATAGTCATACGTGATGATAACTCTACAGAGGCCGTGACATTGGAGTGTGCTTTCCATAATACTGATACCTCCCATGTCATAGACACACAAGGACGGTATATAGACAGAACGCACCTCACACGGTTTTCCGACCATAGTTTGTTGCTCTCTTCCCTTAATTAAAGAAACTAAGTGGTACCAGTCAGCCTGTGCTGGCAAAGTACAGGCGCTCGTGCATCATGGCGAGGCCAATCATTTATACACACCCTCCCACCTACTGGTTTTTCCTCTATCGCCACCCTCCTTCATAGAGCCAGAGAAGTAAGGAGATAGAAAAGCCCCCCCCCCCCCCAGATGCACGAGCGCCTGTACTTTGTGTGAACAGTCATCCTGTGCAGCTAGTCCTTTTAAGTATTCTCTATTCTCATTCCGGTTTCATTTGCTGCAGTAGGTAGTCGATGAAACCATAAAAGTGGTCTCATTAAAGAAACGTAACACATTTGCATTTTATTGCCTGTCCATAGGATGGAGGATAACTAGCTGATTGCTGGGGGTCTGGCCGCTGGGTTCTCTGGGATCTGGAGATTGGGGCTCTGAGCATTGTGCTCTACAAGTCCCATCATGGTGGTGTACATACTCTGCCTCCTCTTCATTTATGGTCCTCGGTGCTGCTGGAAATACCGGAGTACGATGCGCCGTTATATAATCATTTCCATTGACATTGCATGTAGCAGCTCCACTTCATACAAGACTTTGCTCTTGGGGTTCTGGAGCCCCTTTCTGAGATGCACTGAGGCTTCCAGCGATTAGCAAGTTATCTCCTTTCCAATGGACAGGTGTTAAATAGCAATTTTGTGAAAATCAATTTTAAACCTCTTTTTATGATTTGCATGTAGTATTTAGTGGAGTATGTTAGGCAGGGATGAACGGGATCATTTGCAGTTTTGAAAACCCATAATAAGTACCGTATTTTCCAGTTTATATGACGCACTGGATTATAAGACGCACCCCAAATTTAGAGGAAAAAAAGGGGTCCATATTATAATCTCGTGGTGTCTTACCAAAGTGTGGAGGAAGCGGTTGTGGCAGTGGTGTTGGAGCGGGGTCACAGGAGGCAGGGGCGATGGTGGAGTAGGACGATGCTGCGGGGGCCATACGGCGGGTGTTCCAAATGCTTGCTGCGGGCGCTGTGAGGCAGGCAACATCCAGAAACAGTCGACGGTGCGGGCTTCAATGGGATGGCATATGGAGTTGGCATGTGCGCAGATTGAGCTATTGGAGATCTCATCTGTGCATGCGCCACCTCCAGACGCCATTTTCCTTAAGTCCGCTGCTGGGAGATCAATGGGCCAGAGGCGGCGTGAGTGCAGAGGAAATCTTGGGCCGACAGCTCCATCTGTGCACTCGCCAACTCTGAGCGCCATTATTTGAATCCCACACCGCTGACATTTTCAGAATAGCCCCTGCCTTACCGGCTGCAGCAAGTCCCAGCACAGAGGCCGCAGCCCGCAGCATTGCCCCTACCTCCTGCGACCCCTCTCCACCTCCTCCCAGTAAGCTACAATCGGATTATAAGACGCACTCCTCAGTGCACCCCCTAAGTGCGCCTTATAATCTGAAAAATATGGTATATGTAAACGCACCAAACTAAATGAATAACCAATACTCATTGGTTTTAAGTCCCTTTGAAGTTGCCACCATAGTCTGCCTGACATAAATGTTAGAATGACTATATTGGATATATTTATGTATTTCTTTTTCGCTCTATTGGGAGACCCAGACAATTGGGTGTATAGGCTATGCCTCCGGAGGCCGCACAAAGTACTACACTTAAAAGTGTTAAGCCCCTCCCCTTCTGCCTATACACCCCCCGTGCTCCCATGGGCTCCTCAGTTTTTGCTTTGTGCGAAGGAGGTCAGACACGCACAGCACAGCTCCACAGATTAGTCAGCAGCAGCTGCTGACCATGTCGGATGGAAGAAAAGTGGGCCCATATAGGGCCCCCAGCATGCTCCCTTCTCACCCCACTCTTGTCGGCGGTGTTGTTAAGGTTGAGGTATCCATTGCGGGTACGGAGGCTGGAGCCCACATGCTGCTTTCCTTCCCCATCCCCCTCAGGGCTCTGGGTGAAGTGGGATCTTATCGGTCTCCAGGCACTGAGACCGTGCTTCATCCACAACTCCTGTGGAGCCTGATGGATAGGAGCCGGGTTCCGTTCAGGGACATGGCCCTGCATCTTGGAGGTATTCTGTATCCCTGTGGGGACCGCGCACGGCATCACCTCAGCTTTGCTGGGTGTGCTAGTGCACTGGGGACCGCGGCGCTGACCAGGTCTATATGTGCCATTACACACTCAGCGTCGCTGAGTGTGTTTATATGTAGGGGCTACCGCACTAACCGCCGCTGCCATGGGAGACTGCGGCGCGGCTGGGACTTGTAGTTCGCCGGGGACTTTCACGCCGGCCGCGCTTTTACGGCGGCCGCGTTTATACTAGAGTCCCCGGCTTGCTTGCGGCCTAGTTTTCCCTTTCTCCCGCCCTCAGCCCTGACAGGCAGGGGAAGGGCGGGACGCTGCAGAGCGAGCAGCACTGAGGGCTGGAGTATGATTTACATACTCCACCCCCCTCACTGTGCGCAGTGTGAGCACCAGTTCCCGCACTTTCTCGGCCACGCCCCCAGCTCCCTCCTCTCGTCAGGACGCCGCAGCCATTCCTGTCAGCTCCTCGGACGCTGCAGAGGGGGACAAATCCTGGGAGACCCAGACACGGTCTCTGGTGGCCTCACAACCGCTTTAGGCGGCTGGTAAGCAGCACCTGTGGTGCTAGCCCCATGGTGCTGTAGTATATTGGTACATTATTTGTGTATTGTATATACTTTACATTGTATGAGCACAGTGCATTCTGGCTATATACCCTATTGTGTTACTCAGGGAAAACTATAGCATGGCGCCCACAAAAGGCAGGGGTGCCAAACCACAGGCTTATTATGCTGCCTGCGCCGCTTGTAAGACCCCACTACCGGCAGGTTCCACTGACCCTCATTGTGTGCAGTGTTCGGCCCCTGTGGCACTTCTTCAGCCGGAGCCTATGCTAAGAGGGGCCCAGGGGGAGCCACCTGTTGACACTGTCCAGGTGACGGGGACTGAGTTTGCAAAACTCTCTGAGACTATGGCTAAGATACTAGAAGCCTTGCAGTCCAGGCCGGTATCTCAGCAAAGGGACTCTGGTGAATCATTGTTCCCTGGCCCCCCTCAGTTGGACCTTCTTTGTCCTCCCGGGGTATCTCATACATCCCAGGCTGAGGGTTCTGACTTAGACCCCAGCCCCAGATCGACTAAGCGGGCTCGCTTAGAATTTCCCTCGACATCATATTGTTTAGGGTCTCAGCGGGGGGAATCCTTGGTTGATGATGCAGAGACAGCTGATCAGGATTCGGATCCTGAGAGCGCTCTCAATCTTAATACTCCAGACGGGGACGCCATAGTGAACGATCTTATTGCGTCCATCCATCAGTTGCTGGATATTTCTCCCTCAGCCCCTCCGGCGGAGGAGTCAGCTTCGCAGCAGGAGAAATTTCGTTTCAGGTTCCCCAAGCGTACACAGAGTATGTTTTTAGACCACTCTGATTTCAGAGAGGCAATCCAGAATCACCATGCTTGTCCAGATAAGCGTTTTTCTAAGCGCCTTAAGGATACACGTTATCCTTTCCCCCCGGACGTGGTTAAAGGTTGGACTCAATGTCCCAAAGTGGATCCTCCAATCTCCAGACTGGCGGCTAGATCCATACTTGCAGTGGAAGATGGGGCCTCGCTCAAAGATGCCACTGACAGGCAGATGGAGCTCTGGTTGAAATCCATCTACGAAGCTATCGGAGCTTCTTTTGCACCAGCATTCGCAGCCGTATGGGCGCTGCAAGCTATCTCAGCAGGTCAAGCGCAAATTGAAGCAGCCACATGCACGGCCGCGCCACAAGTGGCATCCATTACCACCCAGACCTCGGCAATTGCGTCTTACGCTATTAATGCTGTCCTGGACTCTGTGAGCCGTACGGCGGTTGCGGCCGCCAATTCGGTGGTACTCCGCAGGGCCTTGTGGCTACGGGAATGGAAGGCAGATTCTGCTTCCAAAAAGCGCTTAACCAGTTTGCCAATTTCTGGCGACAGGCTGTTTGGTGAGCGCCTGGATGAAATCATCAAACAATCCAAGGGAAAGGACACATCCTTACCCCAGCCCAAACAGAACATCCCCCAACAGAGGAGAGGGCAGTCGAGGTTTCGGTCCTTTCGGGGCGCGGGCAAGGCCCAATTCTCCTCGTCCAAAAGGTCTCAGAAAGAACAAAGGAACTCTGATGCATGGCGGTCTAAGTCACGTCCTAAAAAGACCATTGGAGGCACCGCTAACAAAGCGGCTTCCTCATGACTTTCGACCTCCTCTAGTAGCATCCTCGGTCGGTGGCAGGCTCTCCCGCTTTTGCGACACCTGGCTGCCACAAATAAAAGACCGCTGGGTGAGAGACATTCTGTCTCATGGTTACAAGATAGAGTTCACCTCTCGTCCCCCAACTCGATTCTTCAGGTCCTCTCCGCCTCCCGAGCGAGCCGAGGCTCTTCTGCAGGCGCTGGGCACTCTGAAGGCAGAAGGAGTGGTGGTCCCTGTTCCTCTTCAGCATCAGGGCCACGGTTTTTACTCCAACTTGTTTGTGGTCCCAAAGAAGGACGGGTCCTTCCGTCCAGTCCTGGACCTGAAACTTCTCAACAAACACGTAAAGAACAGGCGGTTCCGGATGGAATCCCTCCGCTCCGTCATCGCTTCAATGTCTCAAGGAGATTTCCTTGCATCGATCGATATCAAAGATGCTTATCTCCACGTTCCGATTGCCCCAGAGCACCAGCGCTTCTTGCGCTTCGCCATAGAAAACGAACACCTACAGTTCGTGGCACTGCCATTCGGCCTGGCAACAGCCCCACGGGTTTTCACCAAGGTTATGGCTACTGTAGTTGCGGTCCTCCATTCTCAGGGTCACTCGGTGATCCCGTACTTGGACGATCTGTTGATCAAGGCACCCTCTCAAGAGGCATGCCAACACAGCCTCGACGCTACCCTGGAGACTCTCCAGAGTTTCGGGTGGATCATCAATTTTCCAAAGTCAAATCTGACACCGGCCCAATCGCTGACATACCTTGGCATGGAGTTCCATACCCTCTCAGCGATAGTGAAGCTTCCGCTGATCAAGCAGCAGTCACTACAGAAAGGGGTTCAATCTCTCCTTCAAGGCCAGTCATTCCCCTTGAGGCGCCTCATGCACTTTCTGGGGAAGATGGTGGCAGCAATGGAAGCAGTCCCTTTCGCGCAGTTTCACCTGCGTCCCCTTCAATGGGACATCCTACGCAAATGGGACAGGAAGCCGACGTCCCTCGACAGGACCGTCTCCCTTTCTCAGGCGACCAAAGCCTCCCTTCGGTGGTGGCTTCTTCCCACTTCATTGTCGAAGGGGAAATCCTTCCTACCCCCATCCTGGGAAGTAGTCACGACGGACGCGAGTCTGTCAGGGTGGGGAGCGGTTTTTCTCCACCACAGGGCTCAGGGTACGTGGACCCGGCAAGAGTCCTCGCTTCAGATCAATGTTCTGGAAATACGGGCAGTGTATCTTGCCCTGAAAGCGTTCCAGCAGTGGCTGGAAGGCAAGCAGATCCGAATTCAGTCGGACAATTCCACAGCGGTGGCATACATCAACCACCAAGGCGGCACACGCAGTCGACAAGCCTTCCAGGAAGTCCGGCGGATTTTGATGTGGGTGGAAGCCACGGCCTCCACCATATCCGCAGTTCACATCCCAGGCGTAGAAAACTGGGAAGCGGATTATCTCAGTCGCCAGGGCATGGACGCAGGGGAATGGTCCCTTCACCCGGACGTGTTTCAGGAGATCTGTTGCCGCTGGGGGGTGCCGGACGTCGACCTCATGGCGTCCCGGCACAACAACAAGGTACCAATGTTCATGGCACGGTCTCAAGATTCCAGAGCTCTGGCGGCAGACGCCTTAGTTCAGGATTGGTCGCAGTTTCAGCTCCCTTATGTGTTTCCTCCGCTGGCACTGTTGCCCAGAGTGTTACGCAAGATCAGGGCCGACTGCCGCCGCGTCATCCTCGTCGCTCTAGACTGGCCGAGGCGGTCGTGGTACCCGGATCTGTGGCATCTCACGGTCGGCCGACCGTGGGCACTACCAGACCGACCAGACTTGCTATCTCAAGGGCCGTTTTTCCATCTGAATTCTGCGGCCCTCAACCTGACTGTGTGGCCATTGAGTCCTGGATCCTAGCGTCTTCAGGGTTATCTCAAGAGGTCATTGCCACTATGAGACAGGCTAGAAAACCAACGTCCGCCAAGATCTATCACAGGACGTGGAAAATTTTTCTGTCGTGGTGCTCTGCTCAGGGTTTTTCTCCCTGGCCATTTGCATTACCTACTTTTCTGTCCTTCCTTCAATCTGGACTGGAAAAGGGTTTGTCGCTGGGCTCCCTTAAGGGACAAGTTTCGGCGCTCTCTGTGTTTTTCCAGAAGCGCCTAGCTAGACTTCCACAGGTACGCACGTTCCTGCAGGGAGTTTGTCACATCGTTCCACCTTACAAGCGGCCGTTAGAACCCTGGGATCTAAACAGGGTGCTGATGGTTCTTCAGAAACCACCTTTCGAGCCAATGAGAGATATCTCCCTCTCACGACTTTCGCAGAAGGTGGTTTTTCTAGTAGCAGTCACTTCTCTTCGGAGAGTGTCTGAGCTAGCAGCGTTGTCGTGCAAAGCCCCTTTTCTGGTGTTTCACCAGGACAAGGTGGTTCTACGTCCGGTTCCGGAATTTCTTCCTAAGGTGGTATCCCCCTTTCATCTCAATCAGGATATTTCCTTACCTTCTTTTTATCCTCATCCAGTTCACCAATGTGAAAAGGATTTGCACTTGTTAGATCTGGTGAGAGCACTCAGACTCTACATTTCTCGTACGGCGCCCCTGCGCCGCTCGGATGCACTCTTTGTCCTTGTCACTGGCCAGCGTAAAGGATCACAGGCTTCCAAATCAACCCTGGCTCGGTGGATAAAGGAGCCAATTATCGAAGCTTACCGTTCGGCTGGGCTTCCGGTTCCCTCAGGGCTGAAGGCCCATTCTACCAGAGCCGTGGGAGCGTCCTGGGCTTTGAGGCACCAGGCTACGGCTCAACAGGTGTGTCAGGCGGCTACCTGGTCGAGCCTGCACACTTTCACGAAGCACTATCAGGTGCATACCTATGCTGCGGCGGATGCCAGCCTAGGTAGACGAGTCCTTCAGGCGGCGGTTGCCCACCTGTAGGAAAGGGCCGTTTTACGGCTCTCTTACGAGGTATTATTTTACCCACCCAGGGACTGCTTTTGGACGTCCCAATTGTCTGGGTCTCCCAATAGAGCGAAAAAGAAGAAGGGAATTTTGTTTACTTACCGTAAATTCCTTTTCTTCTAGCTCTAATTGGGAGACCCAGCACCCGCCCCTGTTTTTTTGTGTACACATGTTGTTCATGTTGAATGGTTTTAGTTCTCCGATATTCCTTCGGATTGAAGTTACTTTAAACCAGTTGATAATTCTTTTTCCTCCTTGCTTTTGCACCAAAACTGAGGAGCCCGTGGGAGCACGGGGGGTGTATAGGCAGAAGGGGAGGGGCTTAACACTTTTAAGTGTAGTACTTTGTGCGGCCTCCGGAGGCATAGCCTATACACCCAATTGTCTGGGTCTCCCAATTAGAGCTAGAAGAAAAGGAATTTACGGTAAGTAAACAAAATTCCCTTCTTTGTCTCGTCTATCCAAAGAATATGAGATGAGATAACTTTATGATTGCTTGGGATCCAAATGCTGTGATCCCCACTAATCCTGAAAACTGGGACTCTGAAGATCCCTGGCAGAATGGAGCCAAGGATGATCACGTGCTCTGCCGCTCCATTTATTCTAATGGCAGTGCCGGAAATCAGTCAAGCGCAGCACTTGGCAATATCTAGTGCCTCCATTAGGAATGAATGGAGTGGTCGTGTACATAATCGACCTCTGCTCCGTTCACCTGGGGGTCTTCAGAGCCCTGGTTCTCCAAATTTGAGTGGATCCCGGTGGTTGGACCCCCAGCGATCAGAAAGTTATCTTTATCTCAAGGATAGGTTATAACTAGGGATGATCGAATATCACAAATATTCGGCAATATTCGGCTTCGCGAATATCCGACGAATAGGTCGCCGCTATGCGAATATTCGATGCACAATGTAAGTCTATGGGCAGCCTGAATAGTTGCTATTGGGCAACTATTCGGGTTTCCCATAGCCTTACATAGCGCATCGAATATTCGCAAATAGCGGCAACCTATTCAACGAATATGGGTGTTGCCGAATATTTGAGGTATTCGATCATCCCTAGTTATAACTCTTACAGTATTTTAATCGTCTTTCTAAGTTTCTAAATACTTGATAGTTGGGTTTTTTGTCCAAAAACATAACCTATCTAGACATGTTAGACATGTTGTAAAGTGTAGTGGTAACTTGAGTAATATACTTGTACCCTAATCTGTTCACCGCAAGATTTCACTGTTCTTACAAGATCTCACCACAAAAATGAATCCCTTTGTCAACTTTCTTCATTTTTTTTATCCACAGATTGAAGAATTTGCCCTTTAGCTTCACCAGACTGCAGCAACTCACAGCAATGTGGCTGTCAGATAATCAGGTGGGGGTTCCACTTTCCCTGGAAATGACCTTTTCCCATTCTGCTTTTCCTGTGTCCCCGATGTCTAATGAAATCTAGAGCATCAGGTGTAAATGACAGCAGTCTCGGGAGCGGGGGAGCGGTGCATGTGTGGAAGTAATTATGTGGAGTGCATTGTGCAGCGACAGGAGGAGGATATGCTCCTGTGCACACCAGAGCACAATTACGTGTTTGTTCCCGATACATTGTGTTCTGTCATCTGCTGTAACCTTCTACTAAGTGCATAAATGTAAAAGTATCGGTATCACTTCACCACGACAATGAGAGATTTATTAATCTACACACCTTCCAAATAATGACATAATGCAGGCAGCTCCCAGGTGTGTTATTCAGTACAGCCGATATAGATTGCATTGATTGTTAATTAGTATTAAATGTATTTATTTGTAGGGTAGAAATAATATGAAAAATGCAATGCAGACCTACCCATCTGAGTCTGTTCACAGGCCGGATGTCATGATGTGACAGTTGCATACTGAGGGACAGGGGGGCTCCTAAACTGTCCCTCATGCTAGGGGGACCCTGCACTATCCCTAAGCTCAAGATTACCCCTAATGGTGGAGTTGCTGGAGTCCTGTGCCTTACTATTCTCTTGACCAAACCTAAACAAAAGCGTCGGTATGATATGATCGGTGTAGTGTCGGTCATTTTCATTATTTTGGCTGCTGCGACGGTACAATTTTGTTCCTCGTTCCTACGGCAGCACACATCGCTGTGTATGAAGTCGCAGGAGTGAGGAATATCTCCAACCTGCGTCCCGGCTGCAATGCGGAAGGAAAGAGGTGGGCGGGAAGTTTACGTCCCGCTCATCTCCGCCCCCTGCTTCTATTGGCCTCCTGCCGTGTGACTTCGCTGTGACGCCGCACAACCTGCCCCCTTAGGAAGGAGGCGGGTTGCCGGCCAGAGCGACGTCGCAGGGCTGGTGAGTGCATGTGAAGCTGGCGTAGCGATAATGTTCGCTACGGCAGCAATCACAAGATATCGCTGCTGCGACGGGAGCGGGGACTATCGCGCTCGGCATCACAGCATCAGCTTGCGATGTCGTAGTGTGCAAAGGGCCCCTAAGTGATACATCATTGGATTCAGGATCTCATTGCCTACATTATGCTGCTTTCAGATGAAGTAGAAAAAAAACAGGTGACAGATTTCCTTTAAATCATATTGACATGCACCTAAAAGAAAAAAAAATTGCACAGATATTTGTCTGCATGGTCTTTGGCTTTTATACAGGAAAGTAGGATCGCAGGCATGTCTGAGGCACATCTGTATCCCAATTTTGCAAAGGATTCTATAGTAAACACATGAAGGATCTGCCCTGACCAGTGTGTGACATATGACAATACTGTACAGTTAACCCTATACATCCAGAAGAGTTGGCCAATATCCTTAAGGCCATTTAGGCTGATAAATAAGACAGAACACAACCATTAATTATGAGCAGCCGTTATATAAACCAAACTATCTCCATCTCCCAATTATTTACTGTATATTAAAAAGGTCAGATGTGTGTGTAATTTTCACATTTGTGATGCAATTAATTTAATACCTGAGCGGCAGCCTCAGTTACCACTGTAATGATTGCACATTATTATGGAGGAAAGTATTAACCAAGTTTGTTCCTCTTCAGTCCAAGCCCCTCATCCCCCTGCAGAAAGAGACGGACCCGGACACACAGAAAACGGTCCTAACCAACTATATGTTCCCGCAACAACCAAGGACCGATGACAGTAAGAAATAGATTGTTTGTGTTTCCGTAATGTCATTGTCATAATTACTCCAGTTACAGCCATGAAGATTTCAAAATGTACTCTTGAGGGTTTTTTCTGAAAATAATATAAAAAATGGGAAGTTACAGAATTGTATTTTTTAATCATTAATGTAAATGTCCATTTCGGAAAGTTTCTCTATGTGAATTTCTAATAGAGAGTCCTCTCTGCTGGGACCTTCAGCTCCCAAGTGTAGTGGGTGGGTCAGCTTAGTACAAAAGTGTCCTGTTTTCTACAGCTCCCCCACAGGGTAAAGTAGGTATTGCACGGTAATCAATGCATTGTCTATGTAGCACACAGACATATTGGGTCCTCCTGAGTGTACACCGCTCTTTGTACACTGTGTGCAGAATTATTAGGCAAATGAGTATTTTGATCACATGATAATTTTTATACATGTTGTCCTACTCCAAGCTGTATAGGCTGAGAGCCAACTACCAATTAAGTAAATCAGGTGATGTGCATCTCTGTAATGAGGAGGGGTGTGGTGTAATGACATCAACACCCTATATAAGGTGTGCTTAATTATTAGGCAACTTCCTTTCCTTTGGCAAAATGGGTCAGAAGAGAGATTTGACGGGCGCTGAAAAGTCCAAAATTGTGAGATGTCTTGCAGAGGGATCCAGCAGTCTTGAAATTGCCAAACTTTTGAAGCGTGATCACCGAACAATCAAGCGTTTCATGGCAAATATCCAACAGGGTCGCAAGAAGCGTGTTGGGCAAAACAGGCTCAAAATAACTGCCCATGAATTGAGGAAAATGAAGCGTGAAGCTGCCAAGATGCCATTTGCCACCAGTTTGGCCATATTTCAGAGCTGCAACGTTACTGGAGTATCAAAAAGCACAAGGTGTGCCATACTCGGGGACATGCCCAAGGTAAGGAAGGCTGAAAAACGTCCACCTTTGAACAAGAAACATAAGATAAAACGTCAAGACTGGGCCAAAAAATATCTTAAGACTGATTTTTAAAAGGTTTTATGGACTGATGAAATGAGAGTGACTCTTGATGGGCCAGATGAATGGGCCAGAGGCTGGATCAGTAAAGGGCAGAGAGCTCCACTCTAACTCAGATTCCAGCAAGGTGGAGGTGGGGTACTGGTATGGGCTGGTATCATCAAAGATGAACTTGTGGGACCTTTTCAGGTTAAGGATGGAGTGAAGCTCAACTCCCAAACCTACTGCCAGTTTCTGGAAGACAACTTCTTCAAGCAGTGGTACAGGAAGAAGTCGGTATCATTCAAGAAAAACATGATTTTCATGCAGGACAATGCTCCATCACATGCATCCAACTACTCCACAGCGTGGCTGGCCAGTAAAGGTCTAAAAAATGAAAAAATAATGACATGGCCCCCTTGTTCACCTGATCTGAACCCCATAGAGAACCTGTGGTCCCTCATAAAATGTAAGATCTACAGGGAGGGAAAACAGTACACCTCTCGGAACGATGTCTGGGAGACTGTGGTGGCTGCTGCACGCAATGTTGATCATAAACAGATCAAGCAACTGACAATCTATGGATGGTAGGCTGTTGAGTGTTATCATAAAGAAAGGTGGCTATATTGGTCACTAATTTTTTGGGGATTTTTGTTTTTGCATGTCAGTAATGTTTATTTCTAAATTTTGTGCAGTTATATTGGTTTACCTGGTGAAAATAAACAAGTGAGATGAGAATATATTTGGTTTTTAGTAAGTTGCCTAATAATTCTGCACAGTAATAGTTACCTGCACAAACAGATATCCTCCTAAGATAGCCAAATCTAAAATACCCCACTCCCAACTTCCAAAAATATTAAGCTTTGATATTTGAGTCTAAGTTGATTGAGAGCATAGTTATTGATCAATAATAAAAAAATCCTCTAAAATACAACTTGCCTAATAATTCTGCACACGGTGTAGCTTTTCTCAGCTCACAATAATAGATGAGGGTCCTAAACAGGGAATCTCAGAATCCCCCAATACTGGACTTTACCTAAAATGTCACTGGTGCTGTACCCGACACAAGAAATGCCAGATTGGAAATGTTTATTGATGAATAAGTCACTTTCAGCATGAATCGGAAACCTCCTTTATTTAAATCTTCAACGTGCGTGTTGGGAAAAAGTACCGGGGCTTTGTAAGGATGGCAGTCGGCCCATGCAAACATAATTAAATCTTTTTGATCGTCTCTGATTGTTAAAGGGGTATTTCTTCATCGTTCCTTATGGGAGACCCAGACCATGGGTGTATAGCTTCTGCCTCCGGAGGACACACAAAGTACTACACTAAAAAGTGTAGCTCCTCCCTCCGAGCATATACACCCCCTGGATGACCAAATCTAGCCAGTTCAATGCTTTGTGTTCAGGAGGATCACACATGCATTTTCATCTGATTTTTTGATTTTAAAGAGTTGGAAGAAAAGCGGGTCCTAGCTGGACCCCCGGCATGTCCCTTCTCACCCCACTGTGTCGGCGGTGCTGTTAAGGTTGATTTTCAAGGCTGGAGCCTTTACATGCCGCGCTCCTTCACCATCCCTCGGGCTCTGGCTTGAAGTGGGAGCCAGCACGGTTCTCACTGCTTTGCAGGAGACCGGTCTCCATCCGCAGCCCTCTCAGGACCCTGCTGGACGGAGCACTCATCCCTCAGGGATCTGGCCCTGCGTCTCTCAAGCTAAGTATTGAGACGTTATTGTCAGGGGGTCCCTTGCATTTTTATTGTTGGGGAGAGTGTGTTAGTTATTTTGGTGACATTTCCGGCCGGTTCTCTGGGTTTCCCCTGAGAACCGCGCCGAGGGTGCCTGCTCGCCGGCCGCACTTTAAAATTTAGTCCCCGGCTTCAGCTGCGGCCTACTTTCGGTTTCACTGCCCCTGCATGTCAGTCAGGCAGAGGGACAGTGCGGCGCCGCCCACCGGCCGTTCAGCAGAGGGGAGGACACTCCTCTCTGAGGAGATGTTTCCCTCCCCTGTATATCCCCTTGGCCCTCCGGTTCTCGCTCTTAGACTAGGCCCCGCCCCCCTCCTCACTCCGGCGCCATTTTATCAGCGTTCTCACACTGATCGGCGCTGGCTGCTGCATCTCTGCAACCTGTCTGGGGGTCTGAGTTGTGGGATCCGGAGGGCACACAAATCGGTCTGGTAAGCCACAACCTCTGGTTGTGGACTTTATTATACACTCTCTGGGGGTCATTCTGAAGGAGTGTGTTCTTACTGCAGAGCCCCCACCTCAGCAGCATGTCTCACACTAGGAGCAAGGCTGCAAGGCTGTACTCAATATGCACTGCATGTAAGCTCGTACTGCCTGAACCGAGCACATATCCTCATTGTGATGCCTGCTCTAACATGGTGGTGCCTCAGCCTGGAGTCTCCCCAGTGGTCCCTCAGGCTGCTCCGTCCCCGGTGGCTGAACCCCCGGCTTGGGTAGAATTGTTTACTAAGTCTATCTCCCAGTCCTTTGCTGACTCCATGGGAGAGCTGTCCCGGACTCTACTGAGCATGCATCAGCCCCCTTCACAGGGAGCCTCTGCTGCTTCGGCTCGCTCTCCAGAGCTCACAGAGGATTCTTCATCTGCTCCCAGACCCCGTCCTCCTAAAAGGAAACGCAGGGATGCAGGGCGCAGGGGGCTCGGACGCTACCTCTATGTGCCCCATTGATCTGACTGAGGGGGATGCAGATGTTAGTGATTTGATTGCGTCCATTAATACTGTACTGGACCTCAATCCGCCAGTATCAGAGGAACAACCCTCTCTGGCAGAAAAGCACCAGTTTACTTTGCCTAAGAGACCAAGGAGTGTGTTCTTTAACCACTCCAGTTTTCAGGCCACTGTGTCCAAGCCCAGAGCCTGTCCTGACAAACGCTTTCCTAAGCGTGGTTCTGATGACCGTTTTCCTTTTCCACCAGAGGTGGTCAAGGAGTGGGCTCTCTCACCAAAGGTGGACCCTCCGGTGTCTAGACTCTCAGCCCGGACAGTCGTATCTGTGGCTGATGGCACCTCACTCAAGGATCCCACTGACCGCCAGGTTGACCTCCTGGCCAAGTCTGTCTATGAGGCGACAGGGGCCTCGTTCTCCCCATCTTTTGCAGCAGTGTGGGCTCTCAAAGCCATCTCTGCTTCTCTGGAGGAGATGCATACCCTCACTAGGGACTCTATGCCTGAATTGGTTGCTTTAACTTCCCAGGCTTCAGCCTTTTCAGCCTACGCCATGTCTGCCATGCTGGAGGCCTCTCACCGCACTGCGGTGGCCTCCGCCAATTCCCTCGCTATCCGCAGGATCTTGTGGCTTCGTGAGTGGAAGGCGGATGCTTCCTCAAAGAAGTACCTTGCTGGGCTCCCATTTGCTGGGTCCAGGCTGTTCGGTGAACAGCTGGATGAAATTATTAAGGAGGCTACTGGCGGGAAGAGTACTTCCTTGCCACAGACTAAAGCCAGGAAACCTGTCCAGGGCAGGAACCAGTCGAGGTTTCGTTCCTTTCGTTCCTCCAACTGGTCATCCTCTAAGCTCTCGGCCTCGTCCACTAACTCGGCCAAGGACCAGAAGCCCACCTGGCGCAAGAAGCCGCGTCCACAAGGGTCCGCAGGAGCTGCTGCCACCAAGGCAGCCTCCTCTTGACTATCTGGCCGAGTCAGCAACGTCCTTGGTCGGTGGCAGGCTCTCCCACTCTGGCGACGTATGGTTTCAACACGTCTCCGACCAGTGGGTGCGGGATATCATCTCCCACGGCTACAGGATAGAGTTCTCTTCCAGCCCGCCAAACAGATTTTTTCTGTCAACTCCCCCCTGCTCCAAGGCCGCCGCCTTCTCTCAGGCCATGACATCCTTGCAGGCCAACGGAGTAATTGTGCCGGTTCCCGCCAGGGAACGGTTCAGAGGTTTCTATTCAAATCTCTTCCTAGTCCCCAAAAAGGACGGTTCCTTCCGGCCCATCCTGGATCTCAAGCTTCTCAACAAGCATGTTCAGGTGCGGCATTTTCGCATGGAGTCTCTGCGATCAGTCATTGCCTCAATGACCCAAGGAGATTTCCTGGCATCCATCGACATCAGAGATGTCTATCTGCATGTGCCAATTGCAGTTTCACACCAGCGTTGGCTACGTTTTGCAATCGGAGAGGAACATTTCCAATTCGTGGCTCTCCCCTTCGGGTTAGCCACGGCCCCTCGAGTATTCACCAAGGTCATGGCAGCAGTGGTTGCGGTCCTGCACCTCCAGGAGTTGGCAGTAATTCCTTACCTGGACGACCTTCTTGTCAAGGCTTCATCCAGCGCAGACTGTCAGCGGAGTGTCTCGCTCACTCTCGCCACTCTTGTTCAATTCGGGTGGCTTGTCAATCTGCCCAAGTCCACTCTGACCCCGACCCAAAAACTCACGTACCTAGGGATGCAATTCGAAACTCTGCCGGCACTTGTCAAGCTGCCCTTAGTCAAACAGCAGTCCCTCCATCTGGCGGTGCGCGCTCTGTTGAGGCCCCGCCGTCACTCCATCAGGCACCTTATGCAGGTGCTGGGTCAGATGGTGGCGTCAATGGAAGCGGTTCCCTTTGCCCAGTTCCATCTGCGTCCTCTGCAGCTGGACATTCTCCGCTGTTGGGACAAGCGGATTTCTTCCTTGCACAGGTTGGTGGCTCTGTCGCCACAAGCCAGGAGCTCTCTTCAGTGGTGGCTTCGGCCTCTCTCTCTGTCTAAGGGACGCTCCTTTCTGACCCCGTCCTGGGTGATCCTCACCACGGATGTCAGTCTTTCCGGCTGGGGAGCAGTATTTCTCCACCACTGAGCACAGGGCATTTGGACTCCGTCCGAATCAGCCCTCTCGATCAATGTGCTGGAAATCAGAGCTGTGCTCCTAGCTCTCGTAGCCTTTCACCACCTGTTGGCGGGCAAGCACATTCGAGTCCAGTCAGACAACGCGACAGCAGTTGCCTACATCAATGACCAGGGCGGGACTCGCAGCCGCCTGGCAATGTTGGAGGTTCAACGCATCCTGCAGTGGACGGAGGACTCCAAGTCCACCATATCCGCAGTCCATATCCCAGGCGTGGAAAACTGGGAGGCAGATTATCTCAGCCGTCAAACCGTGGACAGCAGCGAGTGGGCTCTGCATCAGGCAGTGTTCCGGTCGATCTGCCGCAAGTGGGGCACTCCGGAAGTGGATCTAATGGCATCCCGGCACAACAACAAGGTCCCGGTTTACGTGGCTCGCTCCCACGATCCTCAGGCCTTTGCAGCGGACGCGCTGGTTCAGGATTGGTCCCAGTTTCGTCTGGCTTACGTGTTTCCCCCTCTAGCTCTCTTGCCCAGAGTCCTGCGCAAGATCAGAATGGAGGGCCGTCGGGTCATACTCATCGCCCCAGACTGGCCCAGGCGAGCTTGGTACCCAGACCTGCTCCGTCTGTCCGTAGAGGTGCCGTGGCGTCTCCCGGACCGCCCAGACCTTTTCTCTCAAGGTCCGTTTTTCCGCCAGAATTCTGCGGCTCTCAGATTGACGGCGTGGCTCTTGAGTCCTGGATCCTGACGGCTTCCGGCATTCCTACCGAAGTCATCTCCACTATGACTCAGGCTCGGAAGTCTTCTTCGGCAAAAATTTACCACAGGACTTGGAGAATTTTCCTGTCCTGGTGTCGTTCTTCCGGCCATGCTCCTTGGCCTTTTTCCTTGCCAACCATCCTGTCCTTTCTACAGTCCGGTCTGCAGCTAGGACTATCCCTCAATTCTCTTAAGGGACAGGTCTCGGCTCTGTCAGTGTTCTTTCAGCGGCGTATCGCCCGACTGGCTCAGGTGCGCACCTTCATGCAGGGCGCATCTCACATCATTCCACCTTATCGGCGGCCTTTGGATCCCTGGGACCTTAATCTGGTCCTCACGGCCTTACAGAAACCCCCCTTTGAGCCTCTTAGGGAAGTTTCTTTGTTTCGACTTTCACAGAAAGTCGTCTTTCTGGTGGCCATAACTTCTCTCAGGAGAGTCTCTGATTTGGCCGCGCTCTCTTAGGAGTCACCTTTTTTGGTTTTTCACCAAGACAAGGTAGTTCTCCGTCCGACTCCGGACTTTCTTCCTAAGGTGGTGTCTCCTTTCCACCTTAACCAGGACATTTCATTGCCTTCCCTTTGTCCGGCCCCTGTTCATCGCTTTGAGAAAGCGTTGCATACTTTAGATCTGGTGCGGGCGCTCCGGATCTATGTGTCACGCACCGCCACTCTTAGGTGGTGCACCTCTCTTTTTGTGCTGACCACAGGTCAGCGCAAGGGTCTCTTCTGCTTCTAAACTGACCCTAGCTCGTTGGATTAGGTCGGCCATATCCGATGCCTACCAGAGTACTCAGGTGCCTCCCCCGCCGGGGATCAAGGCACACTCTACCAGAGCTGTCGGTGCCTCTTGGGCTTTCAGGCACCAGGCTACGGCTCAGCAGGTCTGTCAGGCTGCCACTTGGTCTAGTCTGCACACCTTTTCAAAGAACTACCAAGTGCATGCTCATGCTTCGGCAGATGCGAGCTTGGGCAGACGCATCCTTCAGGCAGCTGTCGTCCATTTGTGAAGTTAGGTTTTGCCTACTTCTCAGTTTTCTGTTTATTTCCCACCCATGTACTGCTTTGAGACGTCCCATGGTCTGGGTCTCCCATAAGGAACGATGAAGAAAAAGAGCATTTTGTTTACTTACCGTAAATTCTTTTTCTTATAGTTCCGACATGGGAGACCCAGCACCCTCCCTGTTGCCTGTTGGCAGTTTTCTTGTTCCGTGTGTTTTCAACGGTGGTTGTTGTTGTCAGAGGTTCCGGTTGTTCCGGGTTTTGCTCTGTCTCTACTTGTGGGTGGATGTCCTCCTTCAGCTTTTGCACTAAACTGGCTACATTTGGTCATCCAGGGGGTGTATATGCTCGGAGGGAGGAGCTACACTTTTTAGTGTAGTACTTTGTGTGTCCTCCGGAGGCAGAAGCTATACACCCATGGTCTGGGTCTCCCATGTCGGAACTATAAGAAAAAGAATTTACGGTAAGTAAACAAAATTCTCTTTTTACATCTCCTACATCTGTGGCATAGCCGTAGGATCTCACTTTAGTGTTGTAGATGCCGGATCCACCAGTGGAAAGCAGATCAGTGGAGAGGAGCTCGGAAATGTGATACAAGTCAATGAGGATTCTGGCCTCCTCTCCACTAATGGTAGGACCTGCATCTACTATACGAGACGTTTCTGGCCTATCCTGTGCATATGCGATAAATGTAGGAGACTGGAATACCCCTTTAATGTGCAGATTTAGTACATGATTGGGTCTTTTGTGAGTATAGTTCCATGGGCCGGTCTTGCTGTTCTCACAGCTTGCTGGATACTGTTCACGCTCGAGCAGTCCTAGAATTGTGCTTTGTCCTGGATAATAATCTGCTGCATTTGATCTCCGGCCACCACAGAAAGGAATGTGAGATGTTTACCTTGCAGATTAATCATTCTCTACCAGATGGACAAAAGGTTTCAAAAGCAGGGCTCTGCTATATCTGTATTATGACTACTTCGCAGAACAGGTGCACAGTTTCCACTGACCCTAAATTGGGTGTGTATATACAGTACAGACCAAACGTTTGGACACACCTTCTCATTCGTAGAGTTTTCTTTATTTTCATGAATCTGAAAATTTTAGATTCACATTGAAGGCATCAAAACTATGAATTAACACATGTGGAATGAAATACCTAACCAAAAAGTGTGAAACAACTGAAAATATGTCTTATATTCTAGGTTCTTCAAAGTAGCCACCTTTTGCTTTGATTACTGCTTTGCACACTCTTGGCAATCTGTTAATGAGCTTCAAGAGGTAGTCACCGGAAATGGTCTTCAACAGTCTTGAAGGAGTTCCCAGAGAGATGCTTAGCACTTGTTGGCCCTTTTGCCTTCACTCTGCAGTCCAGCTCACCAAAAACCATCTCGATTGGGTTCAGGTCTGGTGACTGTGGAGGCCAGGTCATCTGGCGTAGCACCCCATCACTCTCCTTCTTAGTCAAATAGCCCTTACACAGCCTGGAGGTGTATTTGGGGTCATTGTCCTGTTGAAAAATAAATGATGGTCCAACTAAACACAAACCGGATGGAATAGCATGCCGCTGCAAGATGCTGTGGTAGGTATTCTGGTTCTGTATGCCTTCAATTTTGAATAAATTCCCAACAGTGTCACCAGAATATCACCCCCACACCATCACACCTCCTCCTCCATGCTTCACGGTGGGAACCAGCCATGTAGAGTCCATCCGTTCACCTTTTCTGCGTTGCACAAAGACACGGTGGTTGGATCCAAAGATCTCAAATTTGGACTCATCAGACCAAAGCACAGATTTCCACTGGTCTAATGTCCATTCCTTGTGTTCTTTAGCCCAAACAAGTCTCTTCTGCTTGTTGCCTGTCCTTAGCAGTGGTTTCCTAGCAGCTATTTTACCATGAAGGCCTGCTGCACAAAGTCTCCTATTAACGGTTGTTCTAGAGATGTGTCTGCTGCTAGAACTCTGTGTGGCATTGACCTGGTCTCTAATCTGAGCTGCTGTTATCCTGCGATTTCTGAGGCTGGTGACTCAGATAAACTTATTCTCCGCAGCAGAGGTGACTCTTGGTCTTCCTTTCCTGGGGCGGTCTTCATGTGAAACAGTTTCTTTGTAGCGTGTGATGGTTTTTGCCACTGCACTTGGGGACACTTTAAAAGTTTTCCCAATTTTTCGGACTGACTGATCTTCATTTCTTAAAGTAATGATGGCCACTCGTTTTTCTTTACTTAGCTGCTTTTTTCTTGCCATAATACAAATTCTAACAGTCTATTCAGTAGGATTATTAGCTGTGTATCCACCAGACTTCTGCACAACACAACTGATGGTGCCAACCCCATTTATAAGGCAAGAAATCCCACTTATTAAACCTAACAGGGCACACCTGAGAAGGGAAAACCATTTCTGGTGACTACCTTGAAGCTAATCAAGAGAATGCCAAGAGTGTGCAAAGCAGTAATCAAAGCAAAAGGTGGCTACTTTGAAAAACCTAGAATATAAGACATATTTTCAGTTGTTTCACACTTTTTTGTTGTGTTCATCCATAGTTTTGATGCCTTCAATGTGAATCTACAATTTTCAGAGTCCTGAAAATAAAGAAAACTCTTTAAATGAGAAGGTGTGTCTGTATTGTGTGTATGTGTATGTATGTATATGTATGTGTGTGATATATATATATATATATATATATATATATATATATATATATATATATATATATATATATATATAAATATAATCATACATAGTCCTTGCACAGTTAGGAGCCCTTGTAGATTGCCTTTAAAGGGAACCTGTCAGTCAATTCATGTTGGCCAACCCGTGGGCACCATTGATCAGAGGCTGGGTGTATGACTGCAGACAGGTATATTCTTTTCTGTAATGCTCTGGCATTTTAGATTAGACCCTGGGCCGGGTTGTCGCTGCTTTAGGTGAATGACAAGTATCTGGCTATGTAAACACTTAAGAGAGACCAATCAGTCACCTGGAGCCTCGCTGAGAGGTCCGGGCCACACTGGACTAGTCTGGCCTCTATAGTCCCCGGATCTTTAAATGATGTTATCTCTGAAATTCCGGTTTTAGAGAAGGATTATATGTAGCTGCAATCATGCGGCCAGGCTCTAATTCATGCTGTTTGAGGTTTGGGTGCATGATTTGACTTACTGGTTTCTTTTAAAGGGAACCTGTCATCAGAAATTTAGCTATAAAGCTAAAAGTTCCCCCCTCTGCAGCTCCTGGGCTGCATTCTAGGAAGCTTCCTATAGATTTTGTGTCACCTTTTATCCCAAAATAAACACTTTATAAACTGGTACCTTTTCGTATGTAAATTTCTTAAATTTTCCATGTGGGCGGGCTGTCTGATGTACGTTGCTGTTCCTCCATCATATTTACGCCGCCCCCGAACGCTGAATTTGAAAGTTCAGGACACCGCCCCTGGGTGCCCGTGGTCCAGCGCATGCGCTGTTCCACGTGCGACCGCTGTGACGCTTTGCGCGGGCACGAGGTTATGGGCGGCGCTGTTAGTGTCATCAGTAAGTGCCGCCCATAACTTCGTGACCGCACTTTCTCCTATTCCTCCAGCGTTATGCGCAAGCGCTGGAGGAATGATGCCCGGACGTCCCCTCCTTCCCATCATGCTCAGCACGAGGTCACGAGGTTATGGGCGGCACTTACTGATGACACTAACAGCGCCGCCCATAACCTCGTGACCGCACTTTCTCCTATTCCTCCAGCGTTATGCGCAAGCGCTGGAGGAATGATGCCCGGACGTCCCCTCCTTCCCATCATGCTCAGCACGAGGTCACGAGGTTATGGGCGGCACTTACTGATGACACTAACAGCGCCGCCCATAACCTCGTGCCTGCGCAAAGCGTCACAGCGGTTGCACGTGCACACAGTGCACGGCACCGCTACAGTGGAACAGCGCATGCGCTGGACCACGGGCACCCAGGGGCGGTGTCCTGAATTTTCAAATTCAGCGTTCGGGGGCGGCGTAAATATGATGGAGGAACAGCAACGTACATCAGACAGCCCGCCCACATGGAAAATTTAAGAAATTTACATACGAAAAGGTACCAGTTTATAAAGTGTTTATTTTGGGATAAAAGGTGACACAAAATCTATAGGAAGCTTCCTAGAATGCAGCCCAGGAGCTGCAGAGGGGGGAACTTTTAGCTTTATAGCTAAATTTCTGATGACAGGTTCCCTTTAAGTGCTCAAAGAGAACCTCTAAAAAAGTTCTACTTTTTTGGTCAGTGACTACTTAAATGCTCCTCTTCGTTTGGTTCCATTTTTAATTAGATAAAAATCCTAATTTGTCTTTGCTGGCCTAAGAGATAAAATTATCAATATTCCGACTAAATAAGCATGTTGTTCTCATAAAGCTGGTGCCACTTTGCTAAAAAGGCCAAAAGGCACAAGTTACAATGTGTGTAATGTGGCCGTGTGTTTTTTTGCAGTTATCTTCTCGTCAGACAATGAGAGCTTTAACCCATCTCTATGGGAGGAGCAGCGGAAGCAGCGGGCACAGGTCGCCTTCGAGTGTGATGACGACAAGGATGAGCGCGACGTTCCAGCCCGGGTCAGTATTCAGCTTAGTAGACACAGCCATTCTACATCCATATAATTCCTAACAGGGCTGTGGAGTTGGTGATACAGTGTTACACACTCCAACTCTTTCATTAAAGGGGTTCTCCACTACTAGGACAACCCCTTCTAATTCCACATGTTTCCCTCAGGTAAAATAAAAAAGGCTATACTCACCTCCTGTACCGGCGCCCTTCCAGAGGTGTCCAGGCTTGTGGTGGCGGAGCTTACATCCAGTTGTGACGTCACGAGCCCTGCATCCAATCAGTGCTGGCTTCCGTCACCCCTCCTTCAGACCAAACGAGCATTTAACAGGAAGTTTGGGCAGTTGCAGCACTCACTTCCTGTTGATTAACTGTAGTACGAAGGCGGGGATACGGAAGCCGGCGCTGATTGGCTGCAGGATTCGCGTGATTGTCACAAACCCATGTGAGCCCAGACGGCACTGGTAGGAGAGGTGAATATAGTCATTATTTTACCTGGGGGAAACTTGGAATCGGAAGGGCTTGTCCTAGTAGTGGAGAACCCCTTTAATGGCCAATATTAGTACAAATTAGTAGATTTCATGGGGTTAAATAGTAACTTCACTGTCTCAGTGTGTGTTTTCTTTACAAATAGGGGCCTTAGAATGACAGAACATAGAATTATATTTTCTTTGTCGCTCCATTGGGAGACCCAGACAATTGGGTGTATAGCTTCTGCCTCCGGAGGCCACACAAAGTATTACACTTTAAAAAGTGTAACCCCTCCCCTCTGCCTATACACCCTCCCGTGGATCACGGGCTCCTCAGTTTTATGCTTTGTGTGGAAGGAGGCACACATCCACTCATGCATTCTCAGATTAATTATATCGGTTGGAAGAAAAGTGGGCCCCCACGGGGCCCCCGGCATGTTCCCTTCTCACCCCACTAAGTCAGCGGTGCTGTTAAGGTTGAGGTACCCATTGCGGGTACAAAGGCCGGAGCCTCATGCCGTCTCCTTCACCATCCCTTAGCGGCTCTGGGAGAAGTGGGATCCTGAACGGTCAGCCATTTGCTGGGACCGTGCTCCCTCCGCAGCCCCTGTGTGAATCTGCCGGACCGGAGTCTATTCAACCTCAGGGACCTGGCCCTGCAACTCTAAGGTACTCTGTGTCCCCATTGGGGAATATGCAGGAGCGCACCTTCTTCCCGGACGCTGCGGCAGCTGCTGAATTGAGAAGGCCGGCGGACTTCCGCGCCGACCGTGCCTGCTTGTCGGGCGCGGTCTCAAATTTAGTCCCCGGCTTCATCGCGGCCTAGTCGCAAAAATCCCGCCCCCGGGCCTGCCTGTCAGGGGTAAGGGCGGGACTGCCGACCTGACGTCGGATGTGAGGGCTGGAGCATCCTGCATGTTTACTCCCCCCTCACTGATCACTGTGGGGACCCCAGATTCCCGCACTTTCCTGGCAGTACCTCTTGTGGGGCTATGTTACCTGCGGGTTCCACCTACCCTCACTGTGAGCAATGCTCGACCCCGGTTTCACTTGCTCAGCCGGAGCCTCGGTCACTAGTGGACCCCTCGGCTCATGTAGACCCCCCTGCTCCCCCTGTCCAGGCGCCAGGGACAGAGTTCTCCTCTTTTGCTGAGAAACTCTGAGTCACTTTCACAATCCATGGCTCAGTCTATGGACAAATGGTCTGCCAAGCTGCTAGAAGCTTTGCAATCCAGACCGGTCCTTACACAGGCCCCGGCCCCTGTTGGATCATCACCTCCAGGCCCCTCTCGGTCTGAGCCGCAGCGCGCTCCCAGGTTGGGCCCTAGGTCCCATGCGGAGGACTCCTGCCAGGACCACAGTCCTAGACAGGCTAAGCGGGCTCGCTGGGAATCTTCCCCGACTTCTTCACGCTGCTCGGGTTCCCAGCTCGAGGACTCTCTGGAGGACGAGGCGGACGTCGCAGCTCAGGGTTCTGACCCTGACGTCGCCCTTAACCTTGATACACCTGAGGGGGACGCATTAGTGAATGATCTTATCTCGTCCATCAACCAGGTGTTGGATCTCTCTCCCCCGCCTCCTACTGTGGAGGAGTCGGCGTCTCAGCAGGAGAAACACCAGTTTCGGTTCCCCAAACGTACACGTAGTGCGTTCTTCGATCACTCTAACTTCAGAGACGCTGTCCAGAAGCCCAGAGCGGTTCCGGACAAGCGCTTTACTAAGCGCCTCACTGACACGCGTTACCCCTTCCCCGCTGAAGTCGTTAAGGGGTGGGCTCAATGTCCCAAGGTGGATCCTCCAGTCTCTAGATTGGCGGCTAGATCTGTGGTATCTGTGGCAGATAGCTCATCGCTAAAGGATGCCACTGACAGGCAGATAGAGCTCCTGGTGAAGTCCATCTTTGAGGCCACGGGCGCGTCCTTTGCCCCGGCCTTTGCAGCCGTGTGGGCACTCCAAGCTATCTCGGCTTGTCTGACTGAGATTAATGCTGTCACACGTAATTCTGCTCCGCAAGTTGCGTCTTTGACTTCTCAAGCGTCAGCTTTTTCTTCCTACGCCATGAACGCAGTTCTAGACTCGGCTAGCTGTACAGCTGTGGCATCCGCTAACTCTGTGGCAGTCCGCCGGGCCATGTGGCTGCGCGAATGGAAGGCAGACTCAGCCTCCAAGAGGTTCTTAACCGGTTTGCCGTTTTCTGGCGAACGCTTGTTTGGCGAACGATTGGATGAGATTATTAAGGAATCCAAGGGAAAGGACTCCTCCTTACCCCAGTCCAGACCTAAGAGACCTCAACAACGGAAAATACAATCGAGGTTTCGGTCCTTTCGTCCCTCCGCCAAGCCCCAATCCTCTTCGTCCAGCAGGCAGGAGAAAGGCCAGAGGAACTCCTATGTGTGGCGGTCCAAGTCACGCCCCCAAAAGGCCGCAGGAGGCACTGCCTCCAAGGCGGCCTCCTCATGACTCTCGGCATCCCCTAACCGCATCCTCGGTCGGTGGCAGGCTCTCCCGCTTTGGCGACACCTGGTGGCCACATGTTCAAGACCGATGGGTGAGAGACATTCTGTCTCACGGTTACAGAATAGAGTTCAGCTCCCGTCCTGCGGCTCGTTTCTTCAGAACCTCTCCGCCCCCCGCTCAGGCCGACGCACTCTTTCAGGCGGTGGACGCTCTGAAGACAGAAGGAGTTGTGACCCCCGTTCCCCTTCAGGAACGTGGTCGCGGCTTTTACTCCAACTTGTTCGTGGTGCCTAGAAAGGACGGATCATTCCGTCCCGTTCTGGACCTCAAACTGCTTAACAGACATGTGAGAACCAGACGGTTTCGGATGGAATCTCTCCGCTCGGTCATCGCCTCGATGTCACAAGGAGACTTCCTAGCATCGATCGACATCAAAGATGCTTATCTCCACGTGCCGATCGCACCCGAACATCAACGCTTCTTGCGTTTCGCCATCGGGGACGAACACCTTCAGTTCGTGGCATTGCCTTTCGGCCTGGCGACAGCCCCACGGGTTTTCACCAAAGTCATGGCATCCGTCGTGGCGGTCCTACACTCTCAGGGCCACTCGGTGATTCCCTACCTAGACGATCTCCTAGTCAGGGCCCCTTCTCGGGTGGCGTGTCAACACAGCCTTACAGTCGCTCTGACGACTCTCCAGCAGTTCGGGTGGATCATCAACTTCCCAAAATCCAAGTTGACACCGACCCAATCACTGACTTACCTCGGAATGGAGTTTCATACACAGTCAGCGGTAGTCAAGTTACCGCGAGACAAACAGCTTTCTCTGCAGGCAGGGGTGCAGTCACTTCTTCGGAGTCAGTCACACCCCTTAAGGCGCCTCATGCACTTCCTGGGGAAGATGGTGGCAGCAATGGAGGCAGTGCCGTTCGCGCAATTCCATGTACGGCAGCTCCAATGGGACATTCTCCGCAAATGGGACAGGAGGTCAGCTTCCCTCGACAGGAACGTCTCTCTTTCCCTTGCAACCAAGACGTCACTTCAGTGGTGGCTCCTTCCCAATTCTCTATCGCAGGGAAAATCCTTCCTACCCCCAACCTGGGCTGTGGTCACCACGGACGCGAGCCTGTCAGGGTGGGGAGCGGTTTTTCTCCACCACAGGGCTCAGGGAACCTGGACTCCGATAGTCTTCCGTTCAGATCAATGTTCTGGAAATAAGGGCAGTGTATCTAGCCCTATTGGCTTTTCAGCAGTGGCTGGAGGGCAGGCAGATCCGTATCCAGTCGGACAACGCCACTGCCGTCGCATACATCAACCACCAAGGCGGCACTCGCAGTCGTCAAGCCTTCCAGGAAGTCCGGCAGATTCTGCAGTGGGTGGAAGCCACAGCCTCCACCATCTCCGCAGTTCACATCCCGGGCGTAGAAAACTGGGAAGCAGATTTTCTCAGTCGTCAGGGCATGGATGCGGGGGAATGGTCTCTGCACCCAGAAGTGTTTCGAGAGATCTGTCGCCGCTGGGGAACGCCGGACGTCGATCTCATGGCGTCACGGCACAACAACAAAGTCCCGGCATTCATGGCACGGTCTCAGGATCACAGAGCTCTGGCGGCGGATGCGTTAGTTCAGGACTGGTCGCAGTTCCGACTGCCTTATGTGTTTCCTCCTCTGGCGATGCTGCCCAGAGTGTTACGCAAGATCAGGTCCGACTGCCGTCGCGCCATACTCGTCGCTCCAGACTGGCCGAGGCGGTCGTGGTACCCGGATCTGTGGCATCTCACGGTGGGTCAGCCGTGGGCGCTTCCAGACCGCCCAGACTTGCTGTCACAAGGGCCATTTTTCCATCTAAATTCTGTGGCCCTCAACCTGACTGTGTGGCCATTGAGTCCTGGCTCCTAGCGTCTTCAGGGTTATCTCAGGATGTCATTGCCACCATGAGACAAGCCAGGAAGCCAACGTCTGCCAAGATCTATTACAGGTCTTGGCAAATCTTCTTATCCTGGTGCTCTGATAATGGTTTCTCTCCATGGCCGTTTGCCTTACCCACTTTTCTTTCATTCCTCCAATCCGGAATGGACAAGGGTTTGTCATTCGGCTCTCTCAAGGGCCAAGTATCGGCGCTCTCCGTATTTTTTCAAAAGCGTCTAGCCAGGCTTCCGCAGGTCCGCACGTTCCTGCAGGGAGTTTGCCACATAGTCCCACCTTACAAGCGTCCGCTGGAACCCTGGGATCTTAACAGGGTGCTAACGGCTCTTCAGAAACCACCTTTCGAGCCACTGCGGGATGTCTCTTTATCACGTCTTTCGCAAAAGGTGACCTTTCTAGTGCCAATTACATCACTCCGGAGAGTGTCTGAGCTTGCAGCGCTATCATGCAAAGCCCCCTTCCTGGTGTTTCACCAGGATAAGGTGGTTCTGCGTCCGGTTCCGGAATTTCTCCCTAAGGTGGTATCTACTTTTCATCTCAATCAGGATATCTCCTTACCTTCATTTTGCCCTAATCCAATTCACCAATGTGAAAAGGATTTGCACTCTTTGGATCTGGTGAGAGCACTCCGGCTCTACGTGTCTCGCACGCCGCCCCTGCGTCGTTCAGATGCGCTCTTTGTCCTTGTCGCTGGCCAGCGTAAGGGTTCGCAGGCTTCCAAGTCAACCTTGGCTCGGTGGATCAAGGAACCGATTCTCGAAGCCTACCGTTCTTCTGGGCTTCCGCTTCCTTCAGGGCTGAAAGCCCATTCTACCAGAGCCGTGGGTGCGTCCTGGGCGTTGCGGCACCGGGCTACGGCTCAGCAGGTGTCTCAGGCAGCGACGTGGTCTAGTCTGCACACTTTCACGAAACACTATCAAGTGCATACCTATGCTTCGGCAGACGCCAGTCTAGGTAGGCGAGTCCTTCAGGCGGCGGTTGCCCACCTGTAAGAGGAGGGCCGTTTCGGCTCTTTTTATCGAGGTATTCTTTTACCCACCCAGGGACTGCTTTTGGACGTCCCAATTGTCTGGGTCTCCCAATGGAGCGACAAAGAAGAAGGGAATTTTGTTTACTTACCGTAAAATCCTTTTCTTCTAGCTCCTATTGGGAGACCCAGCACCCGCCCCTGTTCCCTTCGGGCTGGTTGTTCTTTTGTGTACACATGTTGTTCATGTTGAATTGTTCTTTTGGTTCATGGTTCAGTTCTCCGAACATCCTTCGGGTTGAATTTACCCTATACCAATTCATAAGTCTTCTCCTTCCTGCTTTTGCACCCAAACTGAGGAGCCCGTGATCCACGGGAGGGTGTATAGGCAGAGGGAAGGGGTTACACTTTTTAAAGTGTAATACTTTGTGTGGCCTCCGGAGGCAGAAGCTATACACCCAATTGTCTGGGTCTCCCAATAGGAGCTAGAAGAAAAGGAATTTACGGTAAGTAAACAAAATTCCCTTTATTCCAATTATTAAACTTGTCTTAACTCCTTTGCAGGTTAATCTGTCACAAGATTTTTGATATTTAAAGGGAACCTGTCACCACTTTTTCGGCCTATAAGCTGCGGCCACCACCACTAGGCTCTTATATACAGCATTCTAACATGATATATATATATATATATATATATAAGAGCCCAGGCCGCTGTGTAGAACGTAAAAAACACTTTAATACGTCGCTCCGGTGCACAACAGTTGGATTAGTGGCATCGTTCTCTGGGACCGGCGCCTCCCCTTTCGACCATCTTAGTATTCCTTATTCTGAAGCCGGGGTGCATGACGCGTCTACGTCATACACACGCGACAGCATTGAGTTCCCGCGCAGGCACTCTACAATACTTTGATATGTACTGCTCAGGGCAGATCAAAGTGCGCCTGCGCAGGACCTCAATCCCGGCACGTGTGTATGATGTAGACGCGTCATGCACCGCCGATTCAGAATAAGGAAGACCAACATGGCCAAAAGGGGAGGCGCCGGTCCCGGAGAAGGGTGCCACCCATCTGACCAGTCTGCACTGGAGTGACCTTCTAGGTGAGTATTATAAAGTGTTTTTTATGTTCTACCCAGCGGCCTGGGCTCTTATATACAGCATGTTAGAATGCTGTATATAAGAGCCCAGTGGTGGTGGCCGAAGCTTATAAGCCGAAAAAGTGGTGACAGATTCCCTTTAATCTGAGAGCAGCATAATGTTGCTGCAGAGACCCTGATTTTAGCGATTTGTACTAGTCTGTGTGCTGGACTTTCAATACAATCAGTGTTTTATCAGCAGGGGATTATCACTGCCATAGTAGGTCTCAAGTTTGGGCCTGTTAGGCTAATCTCTGTAATCCCACCACTGATTAGCAGCTTTCTGACAATGGACAGTGTACACAGGAAACTGCTATTCAGTGGTGTGGGCAGGGTTGTACACAGCTCAGCATACTGAGGTCTGCTAGTTCTACCTCAGAGAAAACAAGGAATTCTAGCAAAACTGCACCAAGCAGTCCAGTTATTGATACATCGCTGGAATCAGGGTCTCTGCCCCCAACATCATACTGCTCTCAGATTCCCTAGCACAAACCTGCTGACAGATTCACTTTAATAATGGATAATAGTTTTTTTTTTTTTACAGTTTAAGTACATTTTTACCAACTCCACCCAAATCTGGTTTCGATTTCACAACTTGTCTGTTGTGATGTTGATTCTAAAAGCAAAAGATGACATCTAATATTTACACCAAATATTCTACATTTGTAACAAAAAGTTACACCACTCCGGTGCCATCTGGTTACAGCCAAAACTCTGATCCCTTCTTGAGGGCACGAATCGCACTCCGACTTCACCGTTAGGGAGGAATAGGCTCTGTAATAAAATTCATTATTATATTGCTTTTTCTGCTTCGATATTTGTCATATTTATTAAGGATTGAAGCACTATATATCTCGGCACCTTTTTTTGTAACCTGTTTGATGACTTGTCACTTGCCATAATTTTGACAGTTCTTTCGTGGGGCAAACGCCGCTGTTCTCTTGAGTTTTAGGTTGTTTTTCATCTGTTCCTTTGCTTCTCCAATCTTGAGATATGGCCTCCTGTGTGAATAGAAATCTAGCCTTTTTAGACAATTGGGTGTGGCCATCAAAAAGAAATTTGAGGATCACTCCTATTTGGTAAAAAATACTTTTTTATATATTTTTAAAAGTTTTATTGGATTTTTAAAGTACTATAAGCGACAGAGAAGAAGAGTAAATCAACAAAAATGCTAGATATTTTGTGCAGGGAAGAGAAGGAAATATCTCAGGACAGGAGCAGGAATCACGCCAAATTCAGGAGGACAGTGGCATTGACTCCAGGTAAACAGTTTTTTGAATATTTATGGCTGGCGACAGGTCCTCTTTAACATGTTTAGGTCTTCTGGACATGGCAGAGGTGTGATATCACAAGGAGTCTCTTTTTTCTCACTAGTATGAAAGTGTCTGTGTGCTGCCAAATGGAGCTATATCAGGGGCCATAAGTTGGAAATATTCTGCAATATTTGTGCAGCACAGTGGCTCAGTGGTTAGCACTGCAGTCTTGGGTTCAAATCCCACAAAGGACAACATCTGCAAAGAGCTTGTATGTTCTCCCTGTGTTCCTGTGGGTTTCCTCCGGGTTCTCCGGTTTCATCCCACACTCAAAAGACATACAGATAGGGACTCTAGATTGTGAGCCTCAATGGGGACAGTGATGCTGATGTATGTAAAGCGCTGCAGAATCAATAGCGCTATATAAGGGAGTAAATTTAATATGTGGAGAATATCTGTAGAGTATGGTATGTGATCGGACATGCCACCATTTCTTCAAGGGGTAAAATATGGGGCAGCACAATGGCTCAGCGGTTAGCATGGTATGGTGGCTCAGTGGTTAGCACTGTTGCTTTGCAGCACTGGGGTCCTGGGTTCAAATCCCTCAAAGACATTTGCAAGGAGTTTGTATGTTTTTCCCGTGTTTGTGTGGATTTCATTCAGGTTCTCCGATTTCCTCCCACCCTCCATAGAGATACTGTTAGGGAAAGTAGATTGTGAGCCCCAATGGGGGCAGTGATGACGATCCTCTGTAGGTGCGCTAATACAGCTCCTTACAGCCCTAGGGTCATTTTGTTTTAGTGCGCCCATATTGTATAGTTCTATACCAAGATTGTAGTCACTTTGTCTTGTTGCATTTACCCCTGAATTTCCTCACTGCTATCAGACATCTTCTGGGGGCCCCAGCAGTCAGGACCCCAGCAATCAGAAAGTTATCCCCTATCCCAAGCCTAGGGGGTCACTTCCAAACTTGAGATTGTCCCTTTAACGTGAGGTCAGACATAAATAATTAATCATTTTTCCCCCCCTTTTCATTCCAGGAGGGTAATTTGAAGAGATATCCAACACCGTACCCCGATGAGCTGAAGAACATGGTGAAAACCGTACAGACCATAGTGCACAGGTTAAAAGATGAAGAGAAGGCCGAGGAAGCCAATAAAGAACTGAAGCAAAATGAAGCCCATCAGCAGCTTCATACGAAGGACACGGGCATAAAGGTGGGGTGTATTCTGAGACCGGTCAGGAGGAACTCACCTTTATAGAACAAGACATAGACAAATATTCACTGAAATGTGGATTACAGAATGATACCTTTTTTATAAATCGTACTGTTCAAGCCGTAAACGTGATCTGCTTATAACATGGTGGAAGCAAAACCTAATCCGAGTCTACAATTAATGGTGGTTTAATGGTTTGTAGAAATAAAGTGCATGAGATCATGGTCCTCTCTTGGGGGCTAAATTATTGAAGAAGGTGGCCGCCTGTGCTTGTGACTCTTTCTAAGGCCATGTGCGCACTAGAAAGTGACTTTTTCTTAAGAAAAAAACAGACCCTCTGAAAGAATCCCGCACCTGCGGTAAAAAAGCGCACTGAAACTGCAACGAAATCCGCATGCGGTTTTGCCGCGGTTTGTAGCGTTTTTTTGTGTGCATTTACTGCGGATTTTCCGCAAGTTGGTCCCTGTGGATTTTTACCACTATGGCAAAAACCGCAGGTACTTGCGGAAAAGAAGTGACATGTTCATTAATTCCGCAGCGGAAAATCCGCTGGTAAATCTGCAGGTATAAAAAAATGCAGTGTACGCACAGCATTTTTTTTAACACCCATAGGATTTGCTGAGGAATGACTGCAGCACTGTTATACACATTTTCTTCAGCAAATCTGCGGTAAATCTGCAGCGTGCGCACAGGGCCTAAGGAACCATTTTCTGTTTCTGTATCTTCCATAGACTTTATTAAAGCCTAAAGCCCGCTTTACACGCTACAATATATTTTATGATGTGTCGGCGGGGTCACGTCGTAAGTGACGCACATCCAGCATCGTAAGGTACATTGTAGTGTGTGACAGGTATTTGCGATTGAACGGTAAAACGTTCATCGCATACACGTCGTTGAATCCTGACGAATTGCACGTCGGGTTGTTCAATGTTCCAGAGGCAGCACACATCGCAGTGTGTGACACCCCGGGAACATTGAACAGATCTTACCTACGTCCCGCGGCTCCAGCCGGCAATGCGGAAGGAAGGAGGTGGCCGGGATGTTTACGTCCCGCTCATCTCCGCTTCTATTGGCCGGCTGCCGCGTGACGTCGATGTGACACCGAACGTCCCTCCCACTCCAGGAAGTGGACGTTCGCCGCCCACATCGAGGTCGTATGGACGGGTAAGTACGTGTGACGGGGGTTAATCGTTTGTGCGGCACGTTCAACAAAATTGAACATGCCACAGATACGATGGGGGCGTTGCAAATCGCATACGATATCGTATGCGAAATTGCAACGTGTAAAGCAGGCTTTAGTCAATTGTGACTGTGACTACCTCCCTAGTATTTGATAGAGTACAGCGATAGGGGGAGTACAGGGCCCAGAGAGGTGTTTTGTTCATGAGCCTCCACCAAACATAATTTAACTGTAAATTTACTCTTTAAAGAGAATCCTTCTCTTTCCTTAAAGGGATTGTCCACTACTAGGACAACCGCTTCTGATTCCACAAGTTTCCCCCAGGTAAAATAAAAAGGCATATAGTGACTTCCATGGTCGGCCCGGTTCCAGTGGTGTCGGGGCTCATGTGACATTGTGATGTTACATAAGCCCCATGTCCAATCAGTGCTGGCTTCTCTCTCCCCGCCTTGGACAAATGAGTTAATCAACAGGAAGTCAGCTCTGTGGCTAATGCTCACTTCCTGTTGATTGCTCCTGTGTCGGGGAGAGAGAAGTTGGCATTGACTGGATGTAGGGATTGTCTGATAACAAAATGTCACACTGCTGGAACCGCGCCAACCACGGAAGTCAGTATAGGCTTTTTTTATTTTACCTGGGGTTGTCCTAGTAGTGGACAATCCCTTTAATTATGTAATTTTATTAACCCCGGCTGTAAATGTCGCTGTTCACCTGAATCTGGTGTTGCTTTTCTGTTATTCCTTCTCTTTTCCATTGCTGAGATATGGCCTCCTCTTTCCTGTATATGAATCTGGACTTGTAAGCCAAGTAGGCGTGGTTCACCAGAAGAGTTGAGGTCCACGCCCATTTGGATAAAATGACTAGTTAACACATACGAGTGGGTCATCTCTCGGGAACGGAGAGTTTGGGTAGTACATGAGACAAAACCGGATTCAGAACAGCGGCATTTACAGCAGGTAGTAAAAATGATGTAATTATAGTAAGTGACAGGTCTTCTGTAACTTCAGTTTTCTCTAATAAAATAACACAAATAAAAAAATTAGACCAAATTAATAATACTAAATACTTTACTATGGTAAAAACCCTTAACAATAAATGTATCTATGGGAGGGGTGAACTGCGAGTCCTAAAAGTCAGTGCAGCACCTACAAGAAATAGAGGTGTAAAATCCACACAAAAGCAGTAACATATCGTAAGAAAGCAAAAAAAAACAAGTGCAGTCGTAAAGTCCAACGTTCACCACCACACCCGATGTGTATCTTACCAGCAAACCCTTTTATTATATCCTCTCACGTGTCATGGTTTATAGGTATTTCAGTCACCTGTCCCCTGCGTTGTGATCCGTCAGGCTGGGATATACATTGATGCCAAACATTGGGCTTATTGTCAGTTTGTCTCGGGGGTAGAGGTGGCTCAGACTTGCTTGTACTTGATTCAAAAATTGCTGTTTTTATGGTAAATTAATGCATTGTTCGTTATCAAACATTAGAGGATAAGGTATAATATTAGTGGATATGTACTATTAGGGGCCATGGCAGATGCACTATGGTCTGTATACACTCCATGTGTGGCTTTGTGGTTCATCCACAGGCCACCATATTCTCTCACATTAGTAATGGAAATAGTACAGTATGTATTGGAGTATGCCACAATGTGTTTCTTTTTGTCATGGATTAGGTATACAGTGAAAGAGTGTTGTAACTTGAAGCTTGGGGGCCCCAATGTAAAATCTCCAAATACCACTGGTTTGCAGTAGATCTGGTCTTTCTCATAAGGTCGAAATGGCCCTTTTTTGGTCACCCCCAACTTTAAGCTCTGCACCCACTGTCGTTTTGCCCTTGCACTGAAACCGTTTTGAGGCAATCACATGAAACAACTATTACATTTAAAATTGGTTTTCTCAAAGATGACCAAAATCTGGTCTAGCTAAAAGGGTGATCTTCTCCAATGGATGGCCTTCTCAAGAGGTTTCAAAGCGCACCAATCACCAGGATTTTCCTATATACCGTAGCCTAAAGCCAGTGCTATACTGGTGCTATCAGGCTGATTCTTTACATACCTTTAGTTGGCAGCTAGGATGTATAGCTTTTGAAATACAAGCAAGTAAAGTTTGTAAAATGTACCGTTTTTTGATTGACAGCAGCTGCTAATAGCTGGAGTAGTGTTAGATAGTGATTTCTGCCCCCCTGCCTTTTGTTCCTCCCCCTATCTATTATTTATGCTAATTCCATTATAGAAGTGTTTTACTAATGTTGATGTCACACCCATGTGACCAGAAGGGGCGGGTCCTCAGCCAACATAGCTGATACCAGGAAGCAACATTATTTTTCTGTTGGTTGAGGCCCTGCCCCTTCTGGGCACATGGGTATGACATTAGCACAGGTCCTTTTAGCTGCCATGATTTATAGCCACAAACTGCTATAATGGAATTAGCATAAATAATAGATAGTGGGAGGATGGACAGCTGGGGGGCTGGAATCACTATGAATACCCACCCCTGCTATTGGCTGCTCAGCAGCTGCTACCAATGAAAAAACTGTTAATTTTACAAACTTTACTTGCTTGTGTTTCAATACCTATATATCTGAGCTGACAACTAAAGGTATGTATAGAATCAGCATGATAGTGCCAGTATAGCACTGCCTTTAGGTTATATAGGAACAATCCTGGTGATTGGTGCGCTTTAAGTGGTATGCTCTAGTGTTAAGGCTATTCCCTTTCTATGTGATGGGGAATAACTTCCCAATTGCTGGGGGGGTGACCATAGGGACTTCCTGTGATCCTGAGAGAGTCCCATGTGAATGGAGTGTTGGTCAATCCGGCACCCTGAAACTGTTCATTCTCATGGGAGAGCTGAAGCCCAGCTCAGTGTAGTGCTCAACTATTTCAGTCAATCTCATTAAGAATAAATGGATCAGCAATGCTGTCTGACCCATAGTGATTGAAATTACATTCCCTATCCCATGAATAGGGCAAAACTTCCAAACATGAGACAATCCCTTTAATTGTAAAGCCATAAGAAAAAGCCGCCTTGTGTAAAATGAATCAGAGAACAAGGTATGGCATATATCTGGGCACTATTTTAAGGATATATTGGTCATGCATATGTAATTTTATTATATGCCTGGTCTCTAATGCCCGTTTAGATGAGATAATCTTGAAAAGATTCTTAACCTGGCTTAATCTTAATCATTGTTCTCTGCAGCACATTGACCTGTTTACACAGGAGATGAGCTGCCAGTAATAGGATATGTTCTGATCACAGAACGATTGCATTAGCAATTATTCTGTGCATATAGTGTTCATAGACCTAAACAAGCCAGTAAATGTCCGCCAGTCTGCTCTTATATAGCCAATCGGTGTGTAACTGACAGCATAATAACAAATCATTTCTTGATAATTTCATTGAGGGACACGGGGAACACTGAGCAATGGTCACCTTAGAGATGGCCATTGCTCATGGTTCCTTTGTCCCCCAATGAAGACTATGAGAGAGAGATTTTACGGTGAGTACCAAAAATCTTCATTTCACTCCCAATGATTTCATGAAGTTATTTATTTTCATTTTTATTGTACCTAGGTAATAGAACCTGTCCTAGCTAAAAGTGATGTAGAAGAAAAAGAAAATAATATTGTGGGGAACTGCATTCAAAAACCTTCCGAGCCGGAGCCCCAGAACATCACCGGAAACTCCCAACCAACTAATCTCACCAAAAATCTCTGGAATGCAAAAACTGTGGTGAACCATGATGAGACACTTGAGGTATGTGTACGGTGACAGACCCCAATGTCCCAATGAGTCTGCTACTCTGACATATACAATCCATGCTGAACGATGAACGAATGCAGATGGTGGCCCTTGTGTACTTACTGCACCATATATCACTATTTAGAATAGCCATCTATCCCCTATGTTATTTATTGCTATCCCAGAAGCCATAGCTACCCTGTTTTTCCAAAAATAAGCACCTTCCCAAAAATAAGCCCTAGCTAGATTTTTAGGGATTTTTGAAGTAGGCTTTAAATATAAGCCCTACTCCAAAAATAAGCCCTAGGTTATGTCACTAACATTACTGATAAATAACCTAACACGGTAGGCACTGGAACATGCATAAATGAAGCTCCAAAATCGTCCTGCCACTTCCTCCTACCATGGTAGGGTAAAATCTGCACACCTGCTCCTGAGTCCCACTGCCTGAATGTTATCACCTGGTTCCCATCTCCTGGCCGCTACTGTGCTATGATGTTTACTTGGTTGCCGCTCCCTAGTTCCGCCTCCTAAATCCTGCTTCCTTGGTCCCACCTCGATGGCCGCTGCTGCGCTATGGTGTGGGCTTGGCTGCCACTCCAGGGTCCCACTTTCTGCCTCTTGAATCCTGCCTCCAGGCTGGCCTTGCTTGCTCCCGCAGAATCGTTTTCGAGTACTGCTCCAAACTCCTGCCTTCTTCCCCCTCCCGGCCGCATAGAAAAGAGTTCCACTGCCACACAAAGTGTTTAGAGAGTGCGCATAAGTGTTAACATAAGAGACACTGACACTGCACCAGCAATTGTGAATGTAAGTTAGGGTTAAGGTTACTAAATTTTAAGTTGGCCATACACCTTCAAGCTGAAGCTGGCCATACACCTTCAAGCTGAAGCTGGCCATACACCTTCAAGCTGAAGCTGGCCATACACCTTCAAGCTGAAGCTGGCCATACACCTTCAAGCTGAAGCTGGCCATACACCTTCAAGCTGAAGCTGGCCATACACCTTCAAGCTGAAGCTGGCCATACACCTTCAAGCTGAAGCTGGCCATACACCTTCAAGCTGAAGCTGGCCATACACCTTCACGCTGAAGCTGGCCATACACCTTCACGCTGAAGCTGGCCATACACCTTCAAGCTGAAGCTGGCCATACACCTTCAAGCTGAAGCTGGCCATACACCTTCAAGCTGAAGCTGGCCATACACCTTCAAGCTGAAGCTGGCCATACACCTTCAAGCTGAAGCTGGCCATACACCTTCAAGCTGAAGCTGGCCATACACCTTCAAGCTGAAGCTGGCCATACACCTTCAAGCTGAAGCTGGCCATACACCTTCAAGCTGAAGCTGGCCATACACCTTCAAGCTGAAGCTGGCCATACACCTTCAAGCTGAAGCTGGCCATACACCTTCAAGCTGAAGCTGGCCATACACCTTCAAGCTGAAGCTGGCCATACACCTTCAAGCTGAAGCCGGCCATACACCTTCAAGCTGAAGCCGGCCATACACCTTCAAGCCGAAGCTGGCCATACACCTTCAAGCTGAAGCTGACCATACACCTTTAAACTGAAGCTGGCCTTATACCTTCAAGCTGAAGCTGGCCATACACCTTCAAACTGAAGCCGGCCATACACCTTCAAGCCGAAGCTGGCCATACACCTTCAAGCTGAAGCTGGCCATACACCTTCAAGCTGAAGCTGGCCATACACCTTCAAGCTGAAGCTGGCCATACACCTTCAAGCTGAAGCTGGCCATACACCTTCACGCTGAAGCTGGCCATACACCTTCACGCTGAAGCTGGCCATACACCTTCACGCTGAAGCTGGCCATACACCTTCACGCTGAAGCTGGCCATACACCTTCACGCTGAAGCTGGCCATACACCTTCAAGCTGAAGCTGGCCATACACCTTCAAGCTGAAGCTGGCCATACACCTTCAAGCTGAAGCTGGCCATACACCTTCAAGCTGAAGCTGGCCATACACCTTCAAGCTGAAGCTGGCCATAGACCTTCACGCTGAAGCTGGCCATAGACCTTCACGCTGAAGCTGGCCATAGACCTTCACGCTGAAGCTGGCCATAGACCTTCACGCTGAAGCTGGCCATAGACCTTCACGCTGAAGCTGGCCATAGACCTTCACGCTGAAGCTGGCCATAGACCTTCACGCTGAAGCTGGCCATAGACCTTCACGCTGAAGCTGGCCATAGACCTTCACGCTGAAGCTGGCCATAGACCTTCACGGTAAATTAAAGCATAAATGTGTGATTGTTGTTTATGGAAAAAAAATAAGCCCTAGCCCTTTTTTTTTTTTGGAAATGAAAATAAATATGAGACCCTGTCTTATTTTTGGGAAAACATAGTATGCAGATAACACCCAGTGTGACATATCGTACCCCGCAGATTAATCGGTGTCCCCGTGTTGTTCGCAGGATGACTGCTCGGCCATGAGTCACCTACTTTACCTATATTACTATGGAATAATGAAACAGTTCATTACTTCTAACACAAGCTCATTGTAATGGGTTTTGAACTTGCCTTTTATCCCGTCTGTCTGAGCACAGAGCGTGCCTGAGGGCCACCGTGTCATATTCCAACGAATTCTCATCAAAGGAGGAAGTCATTGTTTTAATTCATTCTGAAAAATGGTTTTCTGAGCTGTTTCTTTGTAAATTCCAGTTGTTAACCACCATGGATAGCCTAAATACTCTCATTACAATGCTACAGATGTAGTACTGTCGGCAAAACCAAAATCTGTACAGGAACTCTGTGATTTCTTCCAGAACTAGAATTCTTGAGATGTTCTTGACCATAGACACTAAAGGACTTGTCCCACAAGCCATATTTATAACTAGGCTATAGGATTGGTTTTAGGTTTCGGAACTGATCATAAGACCAAGATTCCAAAAACTTCTGTGTGAATGTAGCTGGAGTGCGCATGCACGGCCACTGCTCCAGTCACTGTCAGGAGCGGTGTTCACATATGCACACTACCACTGCCATACACCCATGGAGGCGAATGAAGCAGTGGTTGCACAGGCACATTCACACAGAACATTTTCATCGTCTTCTTGCTGTGATTGGTGAGTGTGTCAATGCATGGAAACCCAAAACAGTCATATATTTATTAGTCGTGTGCCAGCAGGACCCCATCCTGGATGGGAGGAAACAAAAGCGCAAAACAGAGTCTGCTCTGTGGGGTATGGTGCAATAAGGTTTTGATCACCTGGAGGGGTTGTGTCAGACACAACCACTGAAAGCGCTGCGGAATATGTTGGCGCTATAGAAATAAAGATTATTGTTATTATTATTATTATAAAGGAACTTTGGAAAAACAGCTGCAATAACGATGAGTGCTTTATCTTCAAGATGTGACTTTATTCTACATGTTTCGGAGTTACCTGTCACGGGTGTGTAAGGGGTGACACAGTCATGTGGTTTCTGGCTATAGAAAATCACAGTGTTTGGATGCGCAAAATGCTTCCTGACTTTCTATTGTTCCTGCTGTTAGTTCATTGTAATAGGTAGCTTTCCTGCTGGATTTTCCTCTCTTCCCATTTTGGATCCAGCAGGAGCTTGCCTCCCACCAAGCTGCTGATCATGAGTATTCTCTTGGTGCTTAAATACTCCCTTCTTCCCTGGGCTGGTGATGGTGATATTATTCAGTTCATTCTAGCTCTGGTTGCAAGCAGGTGGCTTGCTCTCACCTGTAGTATCGTTGCTGAAGCTTGCTAAACTCTTGCCTATGTCATTTGTGGATAAGTAGTTCATGCTTTTCCTCTGTGTGTCCTCTTTGTGTCTTCCTTTAGCATTTAGTGGGGTTATAATTATAATAATAATTTTTATTTCTATAGCGCCAACATATTCCGCAGCGCTTTACAATTAAGAGGGGACATGTACAGACAATATGAGACAATACAAAATAACAAAATTAAGATACCAGGAGGAGTGAGGGCCCTGCTCGTAAGCTACAGTCTATGAGGAAATAGGGGAGGCACAAAAGGTGAATGGGGTTGATGAAGAGCTCATCCCAACCATTCCCTATTTAGGGTCCAGCACTAGGGATACCTAGGGTCAGGTATCCGGCTCGGCGTATAGGTAAGGAACCTATCAAGGGTGGTGAGGGATCCCAGGGACCAGCAGTAGGTTTGATCGGAGGTCACCATTCCCCCTTCCCTAGACGCAGGGGTCTCCTCTTACTTTTCACTGCTCACTTGGTACTTCCCCATACTTAGCGTGACATTACACTCCTTCATTAGGATAATCACATTTGATGATGATTTGATATGATGATCCTGATAGAAATGAACTTCGAAATGCGTAGGATGAAGTCACATCTTGAAGATAAAGCACTCATCTTTATTGCGCTGCTTGTAACCCTGTCCAATCCTACCGGCTATCAGGAGGACCCCATCATGGTCTGGTCATTCATTCATTGATGATGATGATGGTGTTGGCAACGGATTAGCAAGTGATGGAATATTCTTGCGATATACTGTCAAATATTTTAAGCAGAAAATCACTTTAAAGGAGTTATTCAGTTTGCAAAAAAAATGTATGTTCCCTATTAGAAAATTCTGTCTTAAAGGGGTTGACAATTTTTTATTTGTTTGAAACATGAAATTTTTATTAATAGATCTTGGAATAATAAGTTCTACAATTGGATGTGATTTAAAAAATAATCTTATATATGTGCCTCTGCTATGTACTGTGTAATGGCCGTGTCTGACCGTACAGGGACATGGTCTGATCATACCACATCTCCTAGGCCGGGGAGAAAATAAGAGAGATAATAAAGATAGAACAGCTTAGAATCACAAATTTTTCTTTCTTTGAGGTAAAACATTGCTTAAAAACAGGCAAGGAAATGTTTTCTTTATCGTTCCTATGGGAGACCCAGACCATGGTGTTTAGCTTCTGCCTCCGGAGGACACACAAAGTACTACACTTAAAAGTGTAGCTCCTCCCTCTGAGCTTATACACCCCCTGACGAGCAGACTTAGCCAGTTTTATCGCTTTGTGTTCAGGAGGCATACATCCACACATGCATTCTCATCTGATTTCTTTGATTTTTGGAAAGAGTTTGAAGAAAAGCGGGTCCATGTCTGGACTCCCGGCATGTCCCTTCTCACCCCACTGTGTCGGCGGTGTTGTAAGGTTGATTCCTAGGCTGGAGCCTTACATGCCGTGCTCCTTCACCATCCCTCCTGGGCTCTGGCTTGAAGTGGGAGCCAGCACGGTCTCCATGCTTGGCAGGAGACTGGTCTCCATCCGCAGCCCTTCAGGACCCTGCTGGACTGGAGCACTCATCCCCAGGGACTTGGCCCTGCGTCTCAGCAAGCTAAGTACCTGAGACGTTTATATATTGGGGGTCCCTGTACATTATTGTTGTGGGAGAGTGTGCTTATTGTGTTTTTTGACATTTCCGGCGGGTTCTCTAGCTGTCGCCTGAGAACCGCGCCGATGGTGCCTGCGCGCCGGCCGCGCCGCTCAAATTTAGGCCCCGGCTCCGCCGGAGGCCTAGTTTTGGTTTCACTGCCCTTGCATGTCACTCATGCAGAGGGACAGGCTCGGCTCCGCCCGGCGGCCGTTCGGCACAGGGGAGGGACACTCCCCACTGCAGTGTGTGTCCCCTCCCCTGTAGGTCTCTATGGCCCTCCAGATCCCGCTCCTCAAGCAAGTCCCGCCCCCTCCCTTTGCTCCGGCGGCCATTTTTTCAGTGTTCTCTCTGCGATCAGTCACATTGCAGAGCTGGTCTGCAGCATCTCTGCTGAGGTGCTGTGCTTGGGGGTCCGGGCTTCGGGATCTGGAGGGCACACAACACCGCTCCAGCGGTCCAGTAAGCCAGAACCGGTCTCCGGACCTCTGATTATACTCTCTGGGGTTCATTCTCTGGCAGAGCCCCCACTCCAGCAGCATGTCTCACACGAGGAGCAAGGCTCCAAAAATGTATTCAGTATGCACTGCATGTAAGCTCCTGCTGCCTGAACCGAGCATATTCCCACATTGTGATGCCTGCTCTAACCTGGCGGTGCCTCAGCCTGGAGTCTCACCCCCAGTGGTCTCTCAGGCTGCTCCTGCTCCTGTGGCTGAACCCCCGGCTTGGGTAGAATCCTTTTCTAGGTCTATCTCCCAGTCTTTTGCTGACTCCATGGGACTTCTGTCCAGGACTTTGCTGAACATGCATCAGCCCCCTTCACAGGGTGCCTCTGCTGCTAGGGGTCTCTCAGGACCGGAGCTCACAGAGGATTCATCTGGTCCCAGACCCCGTCCTCCTAAGAAGAGACGCAGGGTTCCCTCTCCTTCCTCGTCCCGCGGCTCTGATTCAGTAACTGACTCGCAGGATGAGGAGGATGCCTTTACAGGTGGCTCGGAGGCTACCTCCATGTACCCCATTGATCTGTCCGAAAGTGACTCAGATGTTAGTGACTTGATTGCTTCCATTAATTCTGTACTGGATCTCAATCCGCCAGTATCAGAGGAACAACCCTCTCTGGCAGAAAAGCACCAGTTTACCTCGCCTAAGAGAGCAAAGAGTGTGTTCTTTAACCACTCCAGTTTTCAGGCCGCTGTGACCAAGCCCAGGGCCTGTCCTGACAAACGCTTCCCAAAGCGTGGTTCTGATGACCGCTTCCCCTTTCCACCTGAGGTGGTCAAAGAGTGGGCTCATTCCCCAAAGGTAGACCCTCCGGTGTCTAGGCTCTCAGCCCGGACCGTTGTGTCGGTGGCTGATGGCACCTCCCTTAAGGATTCCACTGACCGCCAGATTGACCTTCTGGCCAAATCCGTATATGAAGCGGCGGGGGCCTCGTTTTCCCCGACTTTTGCAGCAGTGTGGGCTCTCAAATCCATCTCTGCTTCTCTAGAGGAGATGCATTCCCTCGCCAGGGAATCTATGCCCGAATTGGTTCCCTTAACTTCCCAAGCTTTAGCTTTTTCATCCTATGCCATGTCTGCCATGCTGGAGGCTTCTCACCGCACTGCGGTGGCTTCGGCTAATTCCCTCGCTATCCGCAGGATCTTGTGGCTTCGAGAGTGGAAGGCAGATGCTTCTTCAAAGAAGTACCTTGCCTTCCCTTGCGGGGCTCCCTTTTGCTGGGTCCCGGCTGTTCGGTGAACAGCTGGATGAAATTATTAAGGAAGCTACTGGCGGGAAGAGTACTTCCATACCACAAACCAAAACCAGGAAACCTGTCCAGGGTAGGAATCAGTCGAGGTTTCGTTCCTTTCGTTCCTCCAACTGGTCGTCCCCTAAGCCCTCGGCCTCGTCCACTAGCTCAGCCAAGGACCAGAAATCCAACTGGCGCCCAAAAGCGCGTCCACAGAAGACCGCAGGAGGTGCTGCTGCTAAGGCAGCCTCCTCGTGACTATCTGTCCGCGCCAGCAACATCCTTAGTCGGTGGCAGGCTCTCCCACTTTGGCGACGCGTGGTTTCAACACGTCTCCGATCAGTGGGTAAGGGATATCATCTCCCACGGCTACAGGATAGAATTCTCTTCCAGCTCGCCAAACAGATTTTTTCTCTCAACTCCCCCCTGCTCCAAGGCCGCCGCCTTCTCACAGGCCGTGGCATCCCTGCAGGCAACCGGAGTGATTGTACCAGTTCCCACTCGGGAACGGTTCAGATGTTTCTACTCAAATCTCTTCCTAGTTCCCAAAAAGGACGGTTCCTTCCGGCCCATCCTGGATCTCAAGCTTCTCAACAAGCATGTTCAGGTGCGGCACTTTCGCATGGAGTCTCTGCGATCAGTCATTGCCTCAATGACCCAAGGAGATTTCCTGGCGTCCATCGACATCAGAGATGCCTATCTGCATGTGCCAATTGCAGTTTCTCACCAGCGTTGGCTACGTTTTGCAATCGGAGAAGATCATTTCCAATTTGTGGCTCTTCCTTTCGGGTTGGCCACAGCTCCTCGGGTATTCACCAAGGTCATGGCAGCAGTGATTGCGGTCCTGCACCTACAGGGGTTGGCAGTGATTCCTTACCTGGACGACCTTCTAGTCAAGGCGTCATCCAGCGTGGACTGTCAGCGGAGTGTCTCGCTCACTCTCGCCACTCTAGCCCAGTTCGGGTGGCTTGTCAATCTTCCCAAATCCACTCTGACTCCGACCCAGAGTCTCGCATACCTAGGGATGCAGTTCGAGACTTTGTCGGCACTTGTGAAGTTGCCATTAGTCAAACAGCACTCCCTCCAACTGGCGGTGCGCTCTCTGCTGAGACCCCACCGTTATTCCCTCAGGCGCTTGATGCAGGTGCTGGATCAAATGGTGGCGTCAATGGAGGCTGTTCCCTTTGCCCAGTTCCATCTGCGTCCCTTGCAGCTGGACATTCTCCGCTGTTGGGACAAGCGGCCTTCCTCCTTGCACAGGTTGGTGGCTCTGTCGCCACAGACCAGGAGCTCTCTTCAGTGGTGGCTTCGGCCCCTCTCTCTGTCCCAGGGGCGCTCCTTCCTGGCCCCGTCCTGGGTGATTCTCACCACGGATGCCAGCCTTTCCGGCTGGGGAGCGGTATATCTCCACCACAGAGCACAGGGCTCTTGGACTCCGTCCGAGTCAGCCCTTTCAATCAATGTGCTGGAAACCAGAGCTGTGCTTCTAGCTCTCCTAGCCTTTCACCACCTGTTGGCCGGCAGGCACATTCGAGTCCAGTCAGACAACGCGACAGCGGTTGCCTACATCAATCACCAAGGCGGGACACGCAGCCGCCTGGCAATGTTGGAGGTCCAACACATTCTTCAATGGGCGGAGGACTCCAAGTCCACCATATCCGCAGTCCACATCCCAGGCGTAGAAAACTGGGAGGCAGATTATCTCAGCCGTCAATCCGTGGACGGTGGCGAGTGGTCCCTGCACCCGGCAGTGTTTCAGTCAATCTGCCGCAAGTGGGGCACTCCGGACGTGGATCTAATGGCATCCCGTGACAACAACAAAGTTCCGGTTTACGTGGCTCGCTCCCACGATCCTCAGGCCTTCGCTGCGGACGCTCTGGTTCAAGACTGGTCCCAGTTTCGTCTGTCCTACGTGTTTCCCCCTCTAGCTCTCTTGCCCAGAGTCCTGCGCAAGATCAGAATGGAGGGTCGTCGAGTCATCCTCATTGCACCGGACTGGCCCAGGCGAGCTTGGTACCCAGACCTGCTCCATCTGTCCGTAGAGGTGCCGTGGCATCTCCCGGACCGTTCAGACCTTCTCTCGCAAGGTCCGTTTTTCCGCCTGAATTCTGCGGCTCTCAAATTGACGGCGTGGCTCTTGAGTCCTGGATCTTGATGGCTTCTAGTATTCCTCCTGAAGTCATCTCCACTATGACTCGGGCCCGTAAGTCTTCCTCCGCCAAGATCTATCACAGAACTTGGAAAATTTTCCTGTCCTGGTGTTGCTCTTCCGGCCATCCTCCTTGGCCATTCTCCTCGCCGACCCTTCTGTCCTTTCTACAGTCCGGTCTGCAGCTAGGACTGTCCCTCAACTCTCTCAAGGGACAAGTCTCGGCTCTGTCAGTGCTGTTCCAGCGGCGTATCGCCCGGCTGGCTCAGGTCCGCACCTTCATGCAGGGCGCGTCTCACATCATTCCGCCTTACCGGCGGCCCTTAGATCCCTGGGACCTTAATTTGGTTCTCACGGTTTTGCAGAAACCCCCCTTTGAGCCCCTTAGGGAGGTTTCTTTGTTTCGTCTTTCACAGAAAGTGGCCTTTCTGGTGGCCATAACTTCCCTCAGGAGAGTCTCTGATTTGGCTGCGCTCTCCTCGGAGTCACCTTTTTTGGTTTTTCATCAAGACAAGGTGGTTCTCCGTCCGACTCCGGACTTTCTTCCTAAGGTCGTCTCTCCTTTCCACCTTAACCAGGACATTACCCTACCTTCCTTTTGTCCGGCTCCTGTTCATCGCTTTGAAAAAGCGTTGCATACTCTGGATCTGGTGCGTGCTCTCCGGATCTATGTGTCTCGCACCGCTGCTCTTAGGCGGTGCACTTCTCTTTTTGTGCTAACCACAGGCCGGCGCAAGGGCCTCTCTGCTTCTAAGCCGACCTTAGCCCGTTGGATTAGGTCGACCATTTCGGACGCCTACCAGTGCACTCAGGTGCCTCCCCCGCCGGGGATCAAGGCACATTCGACCAGAGCTGTCGGTGCCTCTTGGGCTTTCAGGCACCAGGCTACGGCTCAACAAGTCTGTCAGGCTGCCACTTGGACTAGCCTGCATACCTTTTCGAAGCACTACCAAGTGCATGCTCATGCTTCGGCAGATGCGAGCTTGGGCAGACGCATCCTTCAGGCGGCTGTCGCCCATTTGTGAAGTTAGGCTCCGCCTACTTCTTAGTTTTTCTGTTTATTTCCCACCCATGGACTGCTTTGAGACGTCCCGTGGTCTGGGTCTCCCATAGGAACGATAAAGAAAAAGAGAATTTTGTTTACTTACCGTAAATTCTTTTTCTTATAGTTCCGTATTGGGAGACCCAGCACCCTCCCTGTTGCCTGTTGGCAATTTCTTGTTCCGCGTGTTATCACCGGCTGTTGTCGTGGACAGAGTCTCCGGTTGTTCCGGTTCTTACTCTGTTTTACTTGTGGGTGGCTATTCTCCTTCAGCTTTTGCACTAAACTGGCTAAGTCTGCTCGTCAGGGGGTGTATATGCTCAGAGGGAGGAGCTACACTTTTAAGTGTAGTACTTTGTGTGTCCTCCGGAGGCAGAAGCTAAACACCCATGGTCTGGGTCTCCCAATACGGAACTATAAGAAAAAGAATTTACGGTAAGTAAACAAAATTCTCTTTTTACCTCACAGAAAGAATCAGTTGTGATCCCATGCTGTGCTGTCTGTATACTCTCTTGCCTCCTCCCCTGCCCAGGAGCTGTGGTATGATCAGACCATGTCCCTGTATGGTCAGACACGGCTATTACACAACACATAGCAGGGGCACATATATAAGATTATCTCAGCACAGGGACATTTTTTTTTAATTAATCACATCCAATTGTGGAAATTATTATTATTCCAAGATCTATGGATTAAAATGACTTTGTTTGTAGAGGAAACCTCTTAAATACAGGTCTGACCCCTTTTCAGGACACTCTGTTTTGACCAAAATGTTAAGACGACGTCCTCTCTCGCTCCTGAGGATCTGTGCTGTCCCGCATTACACACTTGTTATTGATTTGCATGGGCGTTTTGAGATGCTCAATTTCCCCTGTGGTGCTGCTGGTGAAAAACTAAACCTTTACTGACAGGTCTACCACAGGTTACAGCTGATCACTGGGGGTCCACACAAGGAGATGCTTCAATAACGGATTACTGTTCTAATAACGATGATTGACCCTCTAATATGTGGCAACATTTCTTTGCTGTAGGAGTCAGAAGATCTGTCTTATGATGAAGAAATGAAGATGGCAGAAATGCGGCCGCCACTTATTGAGACGTCCATGAATCAACCTAAAGTCGTAGCACTGAGCAACAACAAGAAAGGTGATAATGAGCGTCACAAGGGCTGTGTCTTAGGCCTCTTTCACACGTCTGTGAAAAATGTTCGTGTTTTGCACGACCATGTTGAAGGTGCATATGGCAGATCTGTGTGCCGTGATTTTGCACGTCCTTGTGCTATCCATTTGACATCCATATAGCACACAGATCGCATGAGCTGGTATACTTACCTGTCCATGGTGCTGCAGTCTTCGGCGATGCTGCTGCTTTTGGGCCCGCAGTGCAGTGAATATGCAATGAGCATAATGAGTGGGACCCAGAAGCAAGTGACAGCAGCGCCAAAGATAGGAGCGTTAGAGACAGGGGAGTATAGAAAATCATTTTATTTCAAAGACACGTGTTTTCTCCGGTACATGTCACACGGATGACATCAGTGTGTGGTCCGTATGACATCAGTGCTGCCGGAGAAAAACGGACTTGTCTCCGTGCGCAACACACAGGCACACATGTACTCTATACGGACACAGTCTTTAAGAAAACACTGATATGTGCACAGACGCATTGATTTTAATGGGTCTGCGTATGTCCGTGTCTCCGGTACACATGAAAACGGACGTCATACGTACCGGAATCACTGATATGTGAAGAGGCCTTAGCATTAGGGTGGATTCTCGCTGTCTTTGCAGGTTCTGTTTGCTGTGTGCCTCTGGTAAAGCGCCCTCACTTTCCTTAGGATATCTGGACCTCCGGGTCCTCCTCATACTGTTGATATTTCCCATCATAGACAGATCACTTCTTGTCATTATTAATAATTAATAACGATTTACTTGGATGTGTTACATTTCCGTTTTTCTGCCTTTCTCAGTGAATTTGGATGACGTGCACTAGTCTTCCAGCGCTCCCCTCTTGGATGTGTTACATTTCCGTTTTTCTGCCTTTCTCAGTGAATTTGGATGACGTGCACTAGTCTTCCAGCGCTCCACTCTTGGATGTGTTACATTTCCGTTTTTCTGCCTTTCTCAGTGAATTTGGATGACGTGCACTAGTTTTCCAGCGCTCTACTCTTGGACGCGTTCCCAAGAATTAATATTTTGAGGTATTGTGTTTCAGATGATATTAAAGATGCAGACTCGTTGTCAGACGAAGTGACCCACAACAGTAATCAGAACAACAGCAACTGTTCCTCACCATCTCGTATGTCCGACTCTGTCTCACTAAACACTGAGAGCAGCCATGACACCTCCCTGTGCTCGCCTGAAAAAGAGCCCGGCATTGCCATGAGCTTGAAATTAAGGTTGGTGCATTCTGGTCACATTATTGGCTCATTACCACTGTTAGGAAAATTAACATATACGTGTGATGAGCAGGTTTATCATATTCGTTAATATCACCCATTGAACTGTCTGTATTCACCACTTCTGTTTTCAAGCCCTTTCATACCCTAGAATGAAGGGGCTACAGTCCTGATTTTGCACTTTTTTTTTCTCTGCACAATTTTCAACCACACAGCTATGCGGAGATTTGCAGCAGGGCTCAATCTAGTATATCTCGACTAAATACCCCTTCATTCAACAAATTACTTTGAATGGACCCCACCTATCATAAACTGATGCCTTCACCTTTCATAGCTCATTCCAATATCTCTTAGCTTATCCTTAGATCTTTTCTACTTTTTTGTGCTTCTTCGGTGGAACTTAAAGGGAACCTCTCATCAGATTTGACGACTATAAGCTTCAACTACCACTGAGCTGTTATATACAGCATTCCAGAATACTGTATATAAGAGCCCAGGCCGCTTTGTGTAACGCAAAAATCCCTTTTATCATACTCACCTAGGGGGCGGTCCAGTCCAATGGGATCACTGCTCTGCGGTCCGGTGCCTCCTCTCTGCTGCGATGGCCGTCCTCCTTCTTTGCAGGCCTGTGTGCATGACGTGTCCTATGTCATCCACCCAGACTGGCAGTGCAGTTCTGCGCAGGCACATTTTGATCTGCCCTGCTGAGGGCATTTCAAATCATTGTAGTGCGCATGCGCAGGCAGTCTTCGACCTTTCCTCACGCCTGCACATTACAGTACTTTGATCTGCCCTCTGCAGGTTAGATCAAAGTGCACCTGCGCAAGACCGAAATTCTGGCCTGTGTGAAAGATGTAGGATGCATCATACACACGGGCCTGCGAGTAGGGAAGACAGCCATCACAGCAGAGAGGAGGTGCTGGACCGGAGGGCAGCAACACACATTGGACCAGACCGCCCCCTGGGGGAGTTTAATAAATAAGTGTTTTTTATGTTATACAGAGCAGCCTAGGCTCTTATATACAGTATTCTGGAAAGCTGTATATAAGGGCTCACTGGTGGTGGCCACAGTTTATAGTCGCCAAATCTGGTGACCAGTTCCCTTTTAATAATTTTTTAAATCATATGTCCAACCAGTCGAAACTAAGGGTGACCCGTTACTCAAATTTTGGGTAGCTTGACCCCATGCTGAACCGTGCAAATAATACTTCTTTCAGTTCAGTCTAGTGAAGCGGCCGATAGTAGATGATCCTCTGGTTCAGAGACGTATCCTCCCACAATGGCGGCCAAAGCTTTCTTTTTCTTTGGCTGAACTCTGTATAAAATATTAATTGTTGGTCAGTGGTTGGAGCAATGTCTACCCAGTATTACAGCTTTTCCCTGTTTTAGGCCGTGAATGACTGAGGTGATTTTTGCTTTTTGTCTATTCCGATGATTGTGATGTCGTATATTCGATGCATTTCTGTTTCCACTTCACACGTTGACCATTGTCAGCCATCTATTAGTCTTCTCATTCCTTTACATTTCCTTTTTGTAGACAAGAAGATGAAAACTTAAACAATATTTTACATAATGGGAGCAAATTAAACGCTGTTGATGAGCGAGAATTAACGGAGATTCCATCACCAAACAGTGAAGAAGATCTAGTCCAAGAGCAAAGATTACACAGCACTGGTGACTTGGCACAAAATCTAAACCAGATGAACATCAACAATAACCTGACAGCCGAAGATGGCCTGTACACCGACACCCTGGAGCGGTCCTTAATCTCACAAGAAGTGCTATCGGGAAAGGGATTTACAAACAACAACGAGAAACGGGAGACTGAAGTGTTGGAGAACAGAAAAACGTATTCTGATTTATGCGCAATTAACAAAGTTAATGGTCATTCCCAAGATGAAGATTTGTCCCCAGATATGAGTGACCCGGTGAGGAGCGCATCCGAGGATTCAGTGCCTTCATTTGATATGTGTGTGTCGAAAAGTACCGATGATTTGTCTCCCCAGCTCGGAGATTCAATGAGCTCAGTTGTGAAATCCCACAGTACAACCAACATTGAGACCGGTGGACTGAGGATCTATGACATCCTCAGTGAGGGTGGCTCGCCACAGCCATCCTACATTGGGAAATCCGCAGCAGCAGGTGCTGATGGGCAAAATATTGTTCGGAGCAAGTCGGCCACTCTTCTGTACGACCAGCCACTGCAGGTTTTCAGCAGTTCATGTTCCTCTTCGGATCTGGTATCTGCTGGAAAAAAAACAGTTTTCAAATTTGATTCCAACCACAACCCTGAGGGGGCATACACCATGAGAGCCCCTGGGGCAACCCAGATGCCCGCTGTGCCTCAGTACAATGTTCAGTATAGTTCTAGCAGTGCTACAGCCAAGGACAATCTGTGGCCTCAAAAACAGAGCACTCCCATTGACCAAGGAAGTGTACCGCCTCCACGTTACCATATGTCCGATAGCATGGATAGCCCCAGCTATGCCAAACCCCCTGCCAACATGAATTTCTCTAATCATAATAATGTACGGTCAAGTAACATGTACAGTGTGCCTCAAAAAATGGGACCAAGGCACATAGAAGCATGGACCATGTCCCCAAATGACCGAGTCCTTCAAGGAGCTGGTCGTAACACTCTTCAAAGACAAGGCAGTGTCTCTTCCAATGCTTCTATGACAGTGGCTGATCCAGGACCGATCAGGAGAGTTGTTGTACCAGATGGGGACTATATGACCTACCGAGAATTACACTCAATAGGACGACCTACACACATGATAGCAGGTCCACAGAGACCCATGTCAGCTAGGACATACAGCATCGATGGCCCAAATGTACCAAGACCACAAAGTGCACGTCCTTCTGTTAATGATATCCCCGAGAGAACGATGTCTGTCAGTGATTTTAACTACTCTCGGACTAGTCCCTCCAAAAAGCCAAACGCAAGGGTTAATTCTGAGCATTCTCTACTGGATTCACAAGGCAGGAGTAAAGTCCCTCATGACTGGCGGGAACAGGTCTTAAGGCACATAGAGGCGAAAAAACTTGAAAAGGTAAGAAATATTATGATATTACATACCATGTGTTCTGTTCCTCCTGCGACGCATCCAGTGTACAACAAAGCGCGGTGTGCAGGAACAAGATGGGGGACTAAATCAGATCACAATTCTTCTAGCAATTTTATTATATAGTTTCACGTCACATTCTATCTTTACCACTGGAATTATTTGGCGTTGTTTTGCCTTCTTATCCTGGAGAGATGGGGCCATGTTATCCAACAGATTTTTTGAATCCTTAAATATAAGTATGTTTACAATTATTCTTATTTAAGTGCATGTATTTTTAGCTAAAAATTATTTTTGCAATTAGGTTTTTTAAAACGGTTTACCTTCTGTAGTCTGAGATTGTGTGTTCCATTTTCTATTCCTGGCTGCAGAATGAGTTATCTGAGGAGCCATCAGTGAGCTAGTTCTGACAGGAGTTTATAATTATTCTCCTCAATTGTCTGTGCTCCACTCAGCTGATTTATGACTTTAAAAGTTCAAATTGCCTTTCATATGGTCACTAGTGATGAGTGGGCACTACCATGTTCGGGTGCTTAGTACTCGTAACTAGTGATGAGCGGGCACTATCATGCTTGGGTGCTCAGTACTCGTAACTAGTGATGAGTGGGCACTACCATGTTCGGGTGCTTAGTACTCGTAACTAGTGATGAGCGGGCACTACCATGCTTGGGTGCTCAGTACTCGTAACTAGTGATGAGCGAGCACTACCATGCTTGGGTGCTCAGTACTCGTAACTAGTCATGAGCGAGCACTACCATGCTTGGGTGCTTAGTACTCGTAACTAGTGATGAGCGGGCACTACCATGCTTGGGTGCTTAGTACTCGTAATTAGTGATAAGTGAGCACTACCATGCTCGGGTGCTCGGTACACGTAACTAGTGATGAGTGAGCACTACCATGCTCGGGTGCTCGGTACACGTAACTAGTGATGAGTGAGCACTACCATGCTCGGGTGCACAGTACTCGTAACTAGTGATGAGTGGGCACTACCATGCTCAGGTGCTCGGTACGTGTAACTAGTGATGAGTAGGCACTACCATGCTCGAGTGCTCGGTACTCGTTAAGAGCAGTTGGACGCTCAAATAAGCGTGACTCGAGTACCCAAGTATAATGGAAGTCAATGGGGGACTCAATCATTTTTTTCGGGAAATCTTCTGGAAAAATGCTTGAGTTCCGTTCACTTCCATTGGCTTGGCTTCCATTATACTTGTTAAACGAGCCATGCCCATCCGAGCATCCAACTGCTCTTAATGAGTACCGAGCACCTGAGCATGGTAGTGTTCGCTCCTCACTAGTTGCGAGTACTGATCATAGTAGTGCTCGCTTGTTACTGATGACCATAAATCAGCTCAGACACAATCAGAACAACAAAGATAAGAATATTGTAATCTCACCAGTCAGAGAGAGCTCACTGATGGATTTTCGGATAAAAGGAACTTAACCATTCAAGACTGAATTCTGTCAGCCATTTGTGCGTCTCTCCTGATGAAGTGAGAGTACTGCGAAACGCATAGAGTTTAAACGGCCCTATTCCTCACATGCCTTGTAGTTTCTTTTCTTGATTCTTCAACGAGCAGCGCAAAATACCCACATATCCTATTACATCAACACACAACAAGTGGACTGTCATGAAATTTTGGGGGAAAGCTGCCTTATTTTTTTAATTCTAGACAACCTCTTTAAATAGCACCTGGGCGTTGCTTTCAGGGTTATAATGCAGAGGATCTTAAACACCCCTCCTCCAGGGAATCATGTAAGCACCGCCTCCTTGGCAAAGACCATACAAATTAGCGCTGAATAAAGAAGTTCATACCTCTGGAACTGTATGATAGATTTTAAAAACAAACAAACAAAACATCAACAATACAATGGAATACTCACGGGAGCAGCGGGAATAAAAAAAAGGCAACAACTGTCCACTTTTGACCTAATGACAGGACCTCTTTGTAGTTTCTTAGATAGCTCCTCTTATTAACAGTGCTGCCCCGGCTGTCTCTGCAGAATAACAGTGCCGCTCTGGCCATTGGCTGTCTCTGCAGAATAACAGTGCCGCCCCGGCCATCTGCTGTCTCTGCAGAATAACAGTGCTTCTCCGGCCATCAGCTGTCTCTGCAGAATAACAGTTCCGCCCCGACCATCAGCTGTCTCTGCAGAATAACAGTGCGCCCCGGCCATCGGCTGTTTCTGCAGAATAACAGTGCGCCCCGGCCATCGGCTGTCTCTGCAGAATAACAGTGCGCCCCGGCCATCGGCTGTTTCTGCAGAATAACAGTGCGCCCCGGCCATCGGCCGTCTCTGCAGAATAACAGTGCTGCCCCGGCCATCAGCTTTCTGTGCAGAATAACAGTTCCGCCCCAACCATCGGCTGTCTCTGCAGAATAACAGTGCGCCCCGGCTATCGGCTGTCTCTGCAGAATAACAGTGCCGCTCCAGCCATCGGCCGTCTCTGCAGAATAACAGTGCTGCCCTGGCCATCAGCTCTCTGTGCAGAATAACAGTGCCGCCCTGGTCATTGGCTGTCTCTGCAGAATAACAGTGTTGCCCCGGTTATCGGCTGTCTGTGCAGAATAACAGTGCCGCCCTGGCCATCGGCTGTCTCTGCAGAACAACTTAATTTTATTGAATTAGGCTATGCACGATGGGCGTGACTACAGTGAGTGAAGGGGTTACAGTCGCACCCGGACCCTCAACCTTAAAAGGTCCCTTTGGACTATATGAGAAGAACAATACTGTTAGTTGGGGCCCCCACAAGTTTCAAGCTGTGCCCCATTCTAAGCTGCAATACCAGACGCAGCCCACAGATAAGGGTGGCGCTGTTCCTTTAATAGAATAAGACCCTTTTTGTGACCCTTTAATGCATCTGAAGTAGAATTGTCTTCGTACATAAAGCCTGAGATTAAAAGTTTGGACAGAATTAAAGGATGCTATTCGGGAGGCGGTTTCCCGCTGCAGAACTTTCTTGGCGCTGCACAGTCCTGTACTGGTAATTGTCGGCTTTGTTTCATTCCCAGGTCTATTATTTTTCATGTGTATTCTCGTGCCAAAAACTGTTTGTTGCCAGAGGCGAGCCAGCCATCCTCTAGTGAATATTCTGAGGTTAATGCTGCGTGAAAGTACAAAACGGGGATGAGTGGCAGCAAAAATGTAATTTTCTTTATGTCTTTTGGATTCTCCTCGGAGGGTTTAAAATGTTATTAATTGCAGCGGATTACGCTGTGCTTTTTTACGAGCTATCCTCTCTCGTTTGGTCATGTCTAGTCATTCAGCATTACACGCTCGTCTTTATTGTGCAGATCTTGCCTACCTGAGCTTTCAAGGCATGCTGGTTCTTGTTGTTCACTTGCTACAGGCTATTCTTCTCTTCATAGCCCACCCTGACCTCTGCTGCTCCTTTTTCTAATGTATTACCTGCGGAAGCAATTACTATCAAGGTTTTTATAGCTGCGAAATTCAATACTCTTTATGCAATGAAATGATTTTCCTTCGAGCGGAGATTTCTGATCTGCCTCCCTAACCGCTGGAGATTTGCCAGACTTTACACCAGGCACTGCTGCCCCCTAGTGGAAGCTTTCAAGATCCAAATCAAGCACATTTGTAGCATAGCAGCACTGGAGACTTGGCCTACAAACGTGCAAATGGCACATGGATGGGATTGTTTGATGAATCCAAGGCCCTGTGCACACGCTGCGGATTTACCGTGGATTTTGCTGTGGATTTGCTGCAGAAAATGTATCTAACATTGCTGCAGTCAATTCCCCAGCAAAACCTAAGGGTTTTACAAAATGCTGTGCGCACACTGCGGTTTTTTTTATACCCGCGGATTTTCCGCCGTGGAATTAATGAGCATGTCACTTCTTTTCCACAGGTACTTGCGATTTTTGCCATAGATAATGGTAAAATTCCGCAGGGACCAACTTGCGGAAAACCCGCGGCAAACCGCAGGAAAAACGCGGGTGCGGTATTATTTCAGAGGGTCCATTTTTTTTCTTAAGAAAAAGTCACTTTCTAGTGTGCACATAGCCTAAAGGGGTTTTGTGAGATGCTCCCCAGGTGCAGATTTTTTTTTAAAAAAACAAACAAACCATGCCTAACTCACCCTCCCTGGGTCCAGCACACAGTGTCTGCTGCTGCTTCTTGTGTCTGTAATTGTCACGTCAATAACACTGCAACTAATGCGCCCAAAGCTGATAGCACAAGCCCCTCAGAGCCAACAAGATCACTGATTGGCTGCATCACTGTCGCAGCGCTGCAGACAATAACAGGCACCGGGAGCAGCGGTGGAGGCTCCAAACTAAACCTGGGAAGTGTAAGTAAGGCCGGTTTCAGACGTCCGTTGTTCAGGTACATGTGATTTCCGTTTTTTTTTTTTTTTTAAATTCTTTATTTTTAAGTGAAAACCTTCAACATAACATAATACAGTTCTTATGACCAATCAGGCCAATTTGCACTACAATACATATATCATTAACAAGATGCCAAACGGGAAATATATATTTGTATCTTGCTGAATCACATTCCTTCATATATCTCCTCCCGGGTTCCTGATAAGTCTAGGTTCCACCACATTTTTGCTTTAATACAGATTCACATTAAAACAGATAACGAAGGTGACTCACAAATACATGTGAAACAAGAAAGATAGAAAGGCTAGAGAAGAAAGAGAAGTTATTAGGCAATCAGTGTGAGAAGAATAGAAAAGTAGGAAGAAAAATGTGAGGGGGAGGGGAAGAGAGGGGGGGGAGAGAGGGAGGAAATCGGGGGGGGGGGGGGGGGGGTAGGGAGGGGAATTCAGCTAAGTGTTGCAAACTGCGGTTCCATCGGCAGCCACATCGCTCGCCCCCCACCAGGACGCTATATTCCTCTGAATGTTGGAAGTCCAACCATTCTCGCCAAGTGGACCAGAATTTCTCATATGTATCATGCAGCGAGGAGGTTAAATCCTCCATGTACATGAGGTCATTGACCTTATTGATCCATTGGACCAACGTGGGAGGGGTCGTGCTCCTCCATCTTTCAGGTATGCATACTCTCGCAGCCATAATAAGGAATTTCCTCAAAGAATTCTTGTAGGTTTTTTCAGGGACCCCACAGTGATGCAATAGGGCAGCAGCAGGTCCCAGCTCCTCGTCATTGCCAGTAACCTGGCGAATGGTGTCGGACACTCCCTTCCAGAAGGGCCGGATCGCCTCACACCCCCAAAACACATGTAAAATGTTACCCTCTGCTGTGCCACATCTCCAACATGTGGGGTCTACTGTTGGAAACATGACATGTAACCTGGAGGGTACTCTGTACCATCTGGATAACAGTTTATAGCTAGCCTCCTGGAACCTGGAGCTGATGGAAGATGTGTGTGCCAATCTGAAGATCTGTTCCCACTGTATTGGTGTCAGCTGAATACCCAAATCACATTCCCATTGTGAAGCAAACGGGGGAAGTTGTTGGTCAGGGGACGAAGACAAAAGTGAATAAACCACTGAAAGCGAATGTCGTATTGTGCCTGAACCCATACACAATTTTTCAAACTGTGTCTTAGTACGTTGAAAGTGGGTCCTAGCTGGGAGACTACTGAAAAAATGCGTCAATTGTAAGCATCTCCATAGACCCAGTGGGATGGGATCCTGTCTAGAGATGAGCGAACCGGTCGCGGTTCGGCTCGAGGTGGTTCGCCGAACGGAGGTCTCGTTCGAGTTCAGTTCGTCGAACGTTCGACGAACCGAACTCGAACGTATAGGCTATAATGGGAGGCAATCACAAACACATAAAAATGCATTATAAATGTACACAAACAGTTAATAAACATTGCCATAACACTTACCGGTCCTCGCGATCCCTTCTGCACTCTGTCTCCTGCCGCTATTCCATCCGATGATCGCTGAATCCTCCCGGTGACCTGCACTGCCAGCAGAGATGCAGGACCTATCGTGACGTCAAAATAGCCATGTGACCAGTCATGTGGCTATTATCTCATTGGCTACAGACTGGTCACATGACTATGACACGTCATGTAGGACCTGCGAGTGCATCTCTCCGGTACACGGTGCACATATGTGTATCGCCGTGTACCGGCGACATGCTCTAGCACACGGTCGACTCCCCGTTCCGTTAGGGACCGGCTGACACAGCCGGTCATTAACGGAGATCACCGTTGCCATAGCAACGCAGTTAGCGGTGACGTCACCGCTAACCGCGGCTCCGAGAGCACCGTTGCTATGGTAACGCGTCTGTCAGCGTTACCGCTAGCAGCCAGCAGTGATCACTCACGGAGTGAAGGCTGCACGCTGCTGCACGATTGTAGTGAGCATTGTAGTGAGGATGGAGGTTCCCCAGCCCCAAGTGATGAGCTGGTGAATCTCATCCTTCCTCACTACAATCGTCACTACTACTACACTAGAAAGAAAGAAGACAGAAGAGCAGGGTCGTGGAGGGCTGACAGGGGGTAATAAAGATGGAGTCTCTAATGTGTCTGTGTATTTATTTCTATTAAAGTATTTTTCCTCTGTGTGGTGTCTTTTTTTTAACCCTTTATTGGAGATTCTTAATGGCCGGGTCAAACGTGCCTGACATTAAGAATCTCTGGCTTAATACTGGCTAGTAAAACAAAGCCAGTATTAACTCATGATTACCCAACAAGCCACCCGGCTCCAGGGCTGTTGGAAGAGTTGGATACAGCGCCAGATGATGGCGCTTCTATGAGAGCGCCATTTTCTGGGACGGCTGCGGACTGAAATCCGCAGCAGAGGCGCCCACAAACCTCGGGCTAACCTGTGCTGCGTATTCCAATCCCCAGCTGCCTAGTTGTACCCGGCTGGACACAAAAATAGGGCGAAGCCCACGTCATTTGTTTTTTAATTATTTCATGAAATAAGTGAAATAATTAAAAAAAACGGGCTTCCCTATATTTTTGGTTCCCAGCCGGGTACAAATAGGCAACTGGGGGTTGGAGGCAGCCCGTGGCTGCCAGCTGTACCTGGCTAGCATACAAAAATATGGCGAAGCCCACGTCATTTTTTTGGTGGGCAAAAAACTTCTGCATACAGTCCTGGATGGAGTATGCTGAGCCTTGTAGTTCTGCAGCTGCTGTCTGCTCTTCTCCATACAGACAGACAGCAGCTGCAGAACTACAAGGCTCAGCATACTCCATCCAGGACTGTATGCAGAATTTTTTTGCCCCCTGAAAAAATTATGTGGGCTTCGCCATATTTTTGTATGCTAGCCAGGTACAGCAGGCAGGTACGGCTGCCCCCAACCCCCAGTTGCCTATTTGTACCCGTCTGGGAACCAAAAATAAAGGGAAGCCCTTTTTTTATTATTTCATGAATTTCATGAAATAATTAGAAAACAAATGACGTAGGCTTTGCCCCATTTTTGTGTCCAGCCAGGTACAACTAGGCAGCTGGGGATTGGAATCCGCACCACCGGTTGGCCTGAGCTTTCTGGGCCCCACTGCTGCGAATTGCAGTCTGCAGCCACCTCAGAAAATGGCATTTTCATAGAAGCGCCATCTTCTGGCGCTGTATCCAACTCTTCCAGCACCTGCCTGCTATACCTGGCTAGCATACAAAAATATGGCGAAGCTCACGTCCTTTTTTTGTAGTTTTTTGGCAAAAAAAATAAAAAATGCTTCCCTGGATTTTCCATTGCCAGTGAAGGTAACACCAAGCAGTGGGGGTTAGCAGCCAGTAGCTGCTTGGATTACCCTTAGCTAGCAATACAAAAAATGCAGCGGGAGCCCATATATATTTTTTTTAATTATTTATTTAAATAACTAAAAATAAAATGGGCTTCCCTGTATTTTGATTGCTGGACATCACAGTGCTGTAAAAATAAATCTTTAAAAAAATGACGTAGCGCTCCGCGGTATTTTTGATTCTCAGCGCAGATAAAACAGACAGCTATGGGTTGCCACCCCCATCTGCCTGCCGTTACCTTGGTTGTCAATCAAAATACAGGGAAGCCCATTAATTTTTTCTATTTAAAAAATAGTTAAAAAAAAAAATTACGTTGGGTCCCCCCATTTTTGATAGCCAGCTAGGGTAAAGCAGACGGCTGTAGCCTGAAAACCACAGCTGGCAGCTTTACCGTGGTTGGGGATCCAATGTGGAGGTCCCCTCAGGCTCTTTTTTATAATTATTTTATAAATATTAATAATTACACAATAAAAGTAGGGTCCCCCCCAAATTGGATCACCAGCCAAGGTAAAGCGGACAGCTGTGGTCTGGTATTCTCAGGGTGGGAAGGTCCATAGTTATTGGGCCTTCACAGCCTAAAAATAGCAGGCCGCAGGCACCCCAGACGTGGCGCATCCACTAGATGCGCCAATCCTGGCGCTTCACCCCAGCTCATCCCGTGCCCTGGTGCAGTGGCAAACGGGGTAATAAATCGGGTTGATACTAGCTGTAAAGTCACCTGAGATCAAGCCCAGCAGTTTGTGATGTCATGGCGTCTATTAGATACCCAACATCATAAACTGTCAGTACTAACAAAAACAAAAAATCGACAAAAGAAATTTATTTGAAAAAACAGTCCCCAAAACATTTCCTCTTTCACCAATTTATTGTAAGAAAAAAAATAAAGGGGTCCCACGACGACTCTGGACCGTCTAGAATATGGGGGGGAGACACTCAGGGAACGTATCCCCCATTTTCTAGGAGTGCGGACCCTTCATGTGAGGAGTGTGGGTGCAATGAATCTGCACTCACTCTCCCCGGGTCCACAGCAGCAGAGTCCATGTCATAATGGTTGCTACCAAAGCTGCAATGCCCTGCTCATGAGGTAAGGGCATGCCTAATCAGGAGAACTACTGTAGAGGAAGCTCTGCTCACTGGTATATAGGTGCTCAGAGGTAATAATAGATAAAATTAGTGAGTAACCTCGGCACTCTATATCTCCCAGACTAAGTCAGTAAGTCACAATGGATAGTAATGCAAAATCACTCTTTATTGGTCCGTATTAAGAAAAATATTTTTTCATAAGCATATATGTTTTTGTCCAAAACAAGTTACAAATGACGTTTCGGCCTGAGCCTTCGTCAGATTGGACTTATCTGCATGTAATCATGAAAAATGACAATAATCAGTATCACATAAGAGTGAGAGAACAATAACATAAACTCGAACAATGTAGAGGTACAATTGGGATGCAGCAAAAAAATTGCAACACAGCAAGAAATGAAACACATGATACAAATGTCATAATACAGTACAAGGACAATATAGTAATGACAAATATGGGGTCAGAGTAGGCTTAGACAGCTCTGGTACGAAAGAGATGTCAATCATAAAGTAACATGTGCAGTAGGTGTAGAGCTACAGTATGCATGGCAGAGCTAATGGGTAGACTGACCATAGAAAAAGAACGGAGAAAAAGTGGAGAAAAAGTGGAGAAAAAAGTGGAGAAAAAGTGGAGCATAAGAGGAGAAAAAGTGGAGAAAAAAGTGGAGAAAAAGTGGAGAAAAAGTGGAGCATAAGAGGAGAAAAAGTGGAGAAAAAAGTGGAGAAAAAGTGGAGAAAAAGTGGAGAAAAAGTGGAGCATAAGAGGAGAAAAAGTGGAGAAAAAGTGGAGAAAAAGTGGAGATTAAGAGGAGAAAAAGTGGAGAAAAAGTGGAGCATAAGAGGAGAAAAAGTGGAGAAAAAGTGGAGAAAAAGTGAAGAAAAAGTGGAGATTAAGAGGAGAAAAAGTGGAGAAAAAGTGGAGCATAAGAGGAGAAAAAGTGGAGAAAAAGTGGAGCATAAGAGGAGAAAAAGTGGAGATTAAGAGGAGAAAAAGTGGAAAAAAAAGTGGAGCATAAGAGGAGAAAAAGTGGAGAAAAAGTGGAGCATAAGAGGAGAAAAAGTGGAGAAAAAGTGGAGAAAAAGTGGAGAAAAAGTGGAGCATAAGAGGAGAAAAAGTGGAGAAAAAGTGGAGAAAAAGTGGAGAAAAAGTGGAGCATAAGAGGAGAAAAAGTGGAGAAAAAGTGGAGATTAAGAGGAGAAAAAGTGGAGAAAAAGTGGAGCATAAGAGGAGAAAAAGTGGAGAAAAGTGGAGAAAAAGTGGAGCATAAGAGGAGAAAAAGTGGAGAAAAAAGTGGAGAAAAAGTGGAGCATAAGAGGAGAAAAAGTGGAGAAAAAGTGGAGAAAAAGTGGAGAAAAAAGTGGAGAAAAAGTGGAGAAAAAGTGGAGAAAAAAGTGGAGAAAAAGTGGAGAAAAAGTGGAGCATAAGAGGAGAAAAAGTGGAGATTAAGAGGAGAAAAAGTGGAGAAAAAGTGGAGCATAAGAGGAGAGAAAGTGGAGAAAAAGTGGAGAAAAAGTGGAGAAAAAATGGAGCATAAGAGGAGAAAAAGTGGAGAAAAAGTGGAGCATAAGAGGAGAAAAAGTGGAGAAAAAGTGGAGATTAAGAGGAGAAAAAGTGGAGAAAAAAGTGGAGAAAAAGTGGAGCATAAGAGGAGAAAAAGTGGAGAAAAAGTGAAGAAAAAGTGGAGATTAAGAGGAGAAAAAGTGGAGAAAAAGTGGAGCATAAGAGGAGAAAAAGTGGAGAAAAAGTGGAGAAAAAGTGGAGATTAAGAGGAGAAAAAGTGGAGAAAAAGTGGAGCATAAGAGGAGAAAAAGTGGAGAAAAAGTGGAGCATAAGAGGAGAAAAAGTGGAGATTAAGAGGAGAAAAAGTGGAAAAAAAAGTGGAGCATAAGAGGAGAAAAAGTGGAGAAAAAGTGGAGAAAAAAGTGGAGAAAAAGTGGAGAAAAAAGTGGAGAAAAAGTGGAGAAAAAAGTGGAGAAAAAGTGGAGAAAAAAGTGGAGAAAAAGTGGAGCATAAGAGGAGAAAAAGTGGAGAAAAAGTGGAGAAAAAGTGGAGAAAAAGTGGAGAAAAAGTGGAGCATAAGAGGAGAAAAAGTGGAGATTAAGAGGAGAAAAAGTGGAGAAAAAGTGGAGCATAAGAGGAGAGAAAGTGGAGAAAAAGTGGAGAAAAAGTGGAGAAAAAGTGGAGATTAAGAGGAGAAAAAATGGAGCATAAGAGGAGAAAAAGTGGAGAAAAAGTGGAGCATAAGAGGAGAAAAAGTGGAGAAAAAGTGGAGAAAAAGTGGAGAAAAAGTGGAGATTAAGAGGAGAAAAAGTGGAGAAAAAGTGGAGCATAAGAGGAGAAAAAGTGGAGAAAAAGTGGAGCATAAGAGGAGAAAAAGTGGAGAAAAAGTGGAGCATAAGAGGAGAAAAAGTGGAGAAAAAGTGGAGAAAAAGTGGAGCATAAGAGGAGAAAAAGTGGAGAAAAAAGTGGAGAAAAAAGTGGAGAAAAAAGTGGAGAAAAAGTGGAGCATAAGAGGAGAAAAAGTGGAGAAAAAGTGGAACATAAGAGGAGAAAAAGTGGAGCATAAGAGGAGAAAAAGTGGAGAAAAAGTGGAGCATAAGAGGAGAAAAAGTGGAGAAAAAGTGGAGAAAAAGTGGAGAAAAAGTGGAGCATAAGAGGAGAAAAAGTGGAGAAAAAAGTGGAGAAAAAGTGGAGCATAAGAGGAGAAAAAGTGGAGAAAAAAGTGGAGAAAAAGTGGAGAAAAAGTGGAGCATAAGAGGAGAAAAAGTGGAGATTAAGAGGAGAAAAAGTGGAGAAAAAGTGGAGCATAAGAGGAGAAAAAGTGGAGAAAAAAGTGGAGAAAAAGTGGAGAAAAAGTGGAGCATAAGAGGAGAAAAAGTGGAGATTAAGAGGAGAAAAAGTGGAGAAAAAGTGGAGCATAAGAGGAGAAAAAGTGGAGAAAAAGTGGAGAAAAAATGGAGAAAAAGTGGAGAAAAAGTGGAGAAAAAGTGGAGCATAAGAGGAGAAAAAGTGGAGCATAAGAGGAGAAAAAGTGGAGAAAAAGTGGAGCATAAGAGGAGAAAAAGTGGAGCATAAGAGGAGAAAAAGTGGAGAAAAAGTGGAGAAAAAGTGGAGCATAAGAGGAGAAAAAGTGGAGAAAAAAGTGGAGAAAAAGTGGAGAAAAAGTGGAGCATAAGAGGAGAAAAAGTGGAGAATAAGTGGAGAAAAAAATGGAGAAAAAGTGGAGAAAAAGTGGAGAAAAAGTGGAGAAAAAAATGGAGAAAAAGTGGAACACCCTTTGGTACCTTTCATGTGGCACTAAGGGTGCTTAGCTTTGTATTTAGCCAAAAAAATGAAAAAAAAATGACGTAGGGTTCCCCCTAGTTTTGTAGCCAGCTAGGGTAAAGCAGACGGCTGCAGCCTGCAGACCACAGCTGGCAACCTCACCTTGGCTGGTAATCCAAAACTGAGGGCACCCCACGCTGTTATTTTAAATTAAATAAATAATTTAAAAAAAAAACACGTAGGGGTCCCCCAAAATTGGATCACCAGCCAAGGTAAAGCAGACAGCTGGGGCCTGATATTCTCAGACTAGGGAGGTCCATGGTTATTGGAATCTCCCCAGCCTAAAAATAGCAGGCCGCAGCCGCCCCAGAAGTGGCGCATCCATTAGATGCGCCAATCCTGGTGCTTCGCCCCAGCTCATCCCGCGCCCTGGTGCGGTGGCAAACGGGGTAATATATGGGGTTAATACCAGATGTGTAATGTCACCTGGCATCAAGCCCTGGGGTTGGTGAGGTCAGGCGTCTATCAGATACCCGACATCACCAACCCAGTCAGTAATAAAAAAAAAATAGACGACAAACACGTTTTTATTTGAAAAAACACTCCCCAAAACATTCCCTCTTTAACCAATTTATTACAAATCCAGGTCTGGTGTAATCCAAGGGGTTGCCATGACGATCCACACTGTCCCAGTCAATGAAGAGCAGGATGTTCCCCATTGGCTGGGAGAGCAGTGCAGTGACCTGAGCTAACATCAATGGGTCAGCCCAGGTCACTGCAGGGGGGTGACAAGTGCTGCTGTCAGTGAGGTACATTACCTGCGCTGATCTCCAGCACACTGACAGCCCCTGTCACTGAGGTCAATGACCGGCGCCTTCACAGCAAGTCTCGCGAGAGGTCCGTGACGTCACCGCTAGTCAGTCTCGGGTCGGAAGCGAGAGGTGATGTGACAAGCGGCGGCCATGGAGGACAGTGACAGCGCTGAGGTCGGGATGGCGGGACTTCATCACCGCAGGTAAGCCGAGCGGGGGGGGGGGGGAGGGGTGAGAGTGTGTGTGTGTGTATGTATGTGTACATGCCGCGGGCAGGAGGGGGCGGAGCGAGCTGAGCGGGAAAGTGTGGGCTTCCTGCACGTAACTAAGATAAACATCGGGTTACTAACCAAAGCGCTTTGCTTGGATACCCGATGTTTATCTTGGTTACCAGCTTGTGGCAGGCTGCCAGCGATGGCTCCTGCACACTGTAGCTGTAAAAAGCCCTGCTTTTTACTGCTAGAACCGTTCTCGAACGTATCTAGAACTATCGAGCTTTTAGCAAAAAGCTCGAGTTCTAGTTCGATCTCGAACAGCCCAAAAATCACTCGAGCCTAGAACTGGAGAACCACGAACCGCGAACCGCGCTCAACTCTAATCCTGTCTAACCCCCAAACCCTCCACCTGCGGCCAGTTGTCCCGAATCCCAAAGTCTTCCACCCTGTCCACCCCGCCCCGAACCCATGCCTGAAATACTGGGTCTGTTCTACCTGGTTCAAAAGCAGGATGGCTCAAGATCGGTGTCAGGCTCGAGTGTCTGGGTATCAACTCCGATTGCACCTTCCCAGTATTGCAGTATGTCACGGTTGGTCCGATAGTTGGATGTGATTTCAATCTTGCAGGGACCTCAGAGAGTACCCACGGTAATTTGTTGAGGGGTATTGGGGAAAAGGACTGCTCTATCTGTACCCACGCCTTCTGAGACCCGTTCCTGCACCAGTCAATCATTCTAGTAAGATGCCCAGCTAAGTGATATCTTCTTATATCTGGCAACCCAATCCCCCCACCCCCCTTGGTCCTGTGTAAGATAGCTCTTTTTATGCGTGCCGATTTACCTCCCCAAATGAACGAAGACTGAATTGATTCCAGAGATTTGAAGAATCCAGACGGTATTTTGATTGGGAGCGCCTGTAACAGGTAAAGAATTCTGGGTAGGACATTCATTTTATATATCTGGCATCTGCCAAACCAGGAGAATAATAATTTCCCCCATCTGTCACAGTCTTTCCTGATACTAGATAACAGAGATGGGAAGTTCTGTGAGTAAAGTAGACCCAAGTCACTGGTCAGACGTACCCCCAGGTAATTTAGGGATTGGGCTGCCCATCGAAAACTAAACGATGTTTTCAACTCTTCCACTTCTTTAAAAGTAAGATTTATGTTGAGAGCCTCAGATTTTGTGAAATTTATCTTAAAGTTTGATAGGCTGGAGAATTTCTGAAACTCCCTCATTAAGTTTGGGAGCGAAATCCTTGGTGCCGAAACGAAAAACAGAAGATCATCCGCATATGCAGCTACTTTATGTGTTGCCTGGCCAACCCCAATGCCTGTAATATCAGAATTGGCTCGTACATGTCTGAGGAAGGGTTCTAGCGTCAGGATGAAGATTAGCGGAGACAATGGGCATCCTTGCCGGGTGCCGTTAGATATTTTAAATGGGTCGGACAGAATCCCATTTACCCGGACTCTTGCCGAGGGTACCGAGTATAAAGACATGATCCAATTCATCATGCCGCGTCCCAACCCAAGACAACCGAGCGTGGCTTCCATAAAGGTCCAGTCTACTCTGTCGAAAGCCTTTTCGGCATCTGTTGACAGAAGCATAGACGGTAGACCCCCCATTTTAGCTTTATGTATCAGATTAATGGCCTTAACAGTATTATCCCGTGCCTCACGGCCCGCCATGAAGCCCGCCTGATCTGGATGAATTATTGAAGAAAGAAAAGGAGCCAACCTGTTCGCTAAGATCTTGGCAAATAATTTTGTGTCCACATTCAGCAGGGATATCGGGCGATAACTGGCGCATTGTGTTGGATCTTTCCCTATTTTTGGTAATACCGTAATATGTGCTCTCAACGAATCTGCATTAGGGGTTGAGCCCTCTGAGGCCCTGGAATTTAATGCTGACAGGAGGTGTGGAGATATCATCTCTGTAAATTTTTTATAGTAAATCAGGGGAAGGCCATCCGGCCCTGGAGCTTTTCCCGGTTTTGATGACGTAATTGCGTCCACCAGTTCTTGCTTTGAGATTGGAGTTTCTAACATAGCTATGTCAGAATCTTCCAACCTCTGCATTTTTGCTTCTCTGAGGTACTCTGAAATTTTTCTTTCAAAAGATGATTTTGACTTCGCAGGGTCATTTGTCTCTAGATTATATAAGGACTCATAGAATTTTTGGAACGCCTCCGCTATTTCTACCGAAGAGTGTAATATTGAACCCTGGGGATGTGATGGGGATATTTTTGATATAAAGGTTGTCGCCTGTTGTTGTCTGAGTGCTCTCGCTAAAGTCCTGCTGCACTTGTTCCCGTATTCATAGAAGTGTCTACGGCATCTATTAAGGACCCCCTTTGCCTTGTTGTTAAGTAATTTCCGCAATTCATCCCGAACTTTAAATAAGGATCCCCCCAACTCTGCTGAGGGCATCTGCTTATGTTGTGTCTCTAAATCCCTCAGCTGTGTGAGCAACCTGTTAACCTCCAATTCCCTTTCCCTCTTTCTCCTTGCCCCTTGCTGTATGAGCACCCCCCTAATGACGCACTTGTGAGCCTCCCAAACCGTTGTTGGTGAAGTGTCCCCACCCGCATTCATTGTAAAGTATTCTGTCAAAGAATTCTGTACCATCTGCAGGCTTCCCGGGTCCTCCAGCAAGGAAGTGTTCAGCTTCCACTGCCACTGCTGTGGAATCGGGGACTGCAACAAGACCGACACTGTGCAGAGTGCGTGGTCAGAGAAGGTTATGTTGTCTATCTGGGCTTTAGAGATCCTTTCAAGGTCTTTGTGTTTCACAAAAAAGTAATCCAGTCTGGAGTACACTCCATGTGCATTTGAATAGAAAGAGTAGTCTTTATCGGACGGGTGCAGAAGTCTCCATGTATCCACAAGCTGCTGTTCATGTAACATGCACCGCAGCCTGCGGAGAGCTGATGTAGGATGTGCCGAAGTGCCTGTCGAAGTGTCCTGCGCTGGGTTTAGAGCAATATTGAGATCCCCCCCTAGTATGAGTGTCCCCTCCACGAAGTCCTCCATTGACTCCAGAAATCCCGCCAGGGTGTCAATCTGCCCTATATTGGGAAGGTATATGGATACCAGAGTGTAAATATGCCTGGCGATCCTGCCCTTCACCATTAATAGTCTGCCCATGTCATCACTGCGAGAGTCCATGAACTCCCAGGGAATTGCGCGAGCGATGAGGACGCTAGTTCCTCGGGACTTCGGGTCTGGTGAGAAGCTATGGTATGCCTCAGGGAACCAGCGTGATGTTAGTTTGAATGGTTTATGTTTGCATAAATGCGTTTCCTGCAGAAAGGCAACTTGGACCCCATTTTTTTTTAACGAGTTTGCCAGGATAGACCTCTTACCCGGGCTATGTAGTCCTTTTACATTTAGTGTCCCATATTTCACTTCCGAGACCCCTGATCTGTGCATAGTTATGTCAAGAGCTGTGGTGTACCCCCTACGGGAGAGGACGGGATATGAGAGAGTGGGATAGGGGATGGAAGGGAAGAGGGGGTCAGAAAAGTCAGGAAGGAGAGAGAAGGGTTCAGACCCTACAGAGAGAAAAAACGCAGAAGAAAGAAAGAAACCAAGAAGGAGAAAAGGATAATGAGTTAGAGAAAGAGTACGTTAAGAGTTAGACAAAATATAATTATAGACCGAACCAGCTGGCCTAAAAGAACGACCAGTACAATTATACACTCTAAAACTATACAGTCTCACTGAAACTTTCGGAGACCTGGTGTCCTCCTAACGGGAGAACCACCCTTGGGGTGCGTGGAAGACCAAGGGCAGAAGCTGAACAGGCTCTAGGCAAAAATGACATTGCTATTTTAAACTACAAACCCACATCTCACCCCCCCATACTGGGACAGGGCGGTGAGAGGCACAGAACTTAGATGACTACCAAAATTTCCAGACTATCCTCAAAACTTAACAATTCAAGGGTCCTTATAACCCACATGGAGAGGAGGGGGGGAGAGAGAAGGGGGGGGGGAAAAAAAAAAAAAAAAAAAAAAAGAGCGAAAAGCATGAATACTTCAGGACATTTCGCAAGACCTTAATACAATATTATGATGACCACACCAGGCCTAAAAATATGGCCTATCTCCCGCTCCTCCCACCATGAGACAAAAAACCATAATCAAACCCGAGTCATCAATCTGGCTCCTCCTGGGAACAATAACCGATCGGCACGAAGTCCCTGGAACTTTTCTGATGTCTTGCAGGCAGACGTCTACTTCCTCTTTTTCTTTGGGGTAACCCGGCAGGTCTGTCCATCAGTAGCCAGTTAGGAATTTCCACCGCAGGCGTATCAAGAAATTGGAAGAGACTTTCCACTTCCTCCGGACGCTTCAGCAGGAATTGGTCCCCTTTGTGGCGAACTATTAGGTGAAATGGATGTCCCCATCTGTAGGATGCTCCTTTATCTTTGATCTTTTGCAAAATTGGCATAAGTTGGCGTCTCATGTACAGGGTTCTGGATGATATGTCAGGAAAGAGCTTGACTTCAGACCCTTCATATGAGACAGTTCCATAGGTCCATGCATTTCTCAGTATGGCTTCTTTATCGGTGTAGTAATGTAGTCTGCACAGAACATCTCTTGGTTGGGCAGTATCCCCCGGGCCTTGGCGGTACACTCTGTGGACCCTATCAATCACATAGGTGGTATCCTCAGCAGCCCCCATCACCTTGTTGAATATTAGAGTTACAGACTTGAGCAGGGCATTGGCTGTTATCACTTCTGGAATTCCTTTCAATCGGATATTATTCCGCCTTCCTCTATTCTCTTGATCATCTAATAGAATGGCGACATTTTGCAGGTGTGTTCTGGAATTGGAGAGATCTTGCTCCAGTGTGTTAACTCTTTCAAATAGTGTAAATACGTCTTTTTCCACTGCTGTTGTGCGTGTATCCAGAGCGTCAATGTCCCCTTTCACAATAGACAGGGCCCTTTCATGTGCCGCCTCCATTTTGGTCACTAGTATGTCTAGATCATTTTTGGTAGGGAGAGCTGACAGTAATTGCAATATGCGATCTGTTTCTGCAGAGAGACAGCCAGGGTTAACTATAGGTGTGATTTGGCCTCCAGTTTGCTTCCCCTGATTGTTTGGGGATGAGTTTTCCTGGGAACCTGATATCCCTTGAGAGTTCATGCTGTCTGTGCTTACAGGGTTAATTCCCTCAGCACCCACGCTCCTGTTCTCTGCATCAGCCTGACCTCCTGATCTTTGCTGTGAGGTTGGAATTCCCCCTCCTCCCTCCTCCTGTATATGTCTCACAGCGGGCTCTCCTCCTGTATTCCCCTGCACCGCTGGTGTCTGGAAAACACGTGGAGACCTTGATCCTGTCAGCGCTGCACTGACACCGCTCTGTACCTCTGTGATGTGAGTCTCCCCCGCCGCTTCCACACCGTGTCCTCTGCTAATTCCTCCTGCTGCAAGCGTCTGCCTCGTGGTCGAAGGTGCCATGACAGGAGCAGGCCTGGGACCCGGGGACAGCTTCCCACTTCTGAAAAAGTGATCCACCGCTGTGCTGCCGCTCCTCAGCGCTGGTGGTCTGTTTGGTGTGTCTGTGCCTTTCTTTCCAGGCATGTTTGGAGGTGCCTGATGAGTTGTAATTTGTAATCTGCCGCCTCAGCCTGCGGAGCTCTTAGAGAAAGCGTCCGCCTGCCATCAAGCTCAAGCCACGCCCCGTGATTTCCGTTTTTAACACGGATGCCACACGTACCCATGTAATTCTATGCTGTTACTCACACGGCCGTGTTTTCACATAGACCGTGTGACCCCTCGTGACCCCGCATGCACACACAGAGACATGTCTGTTTTTTCTCCAGCAGCACGGGTGTTACACAGATCTACACTGATGTGATCCGAGTGACATCAGTGTGACATGTACCGGAGAAAACACGGGTCTCTGAAATAAAAAGATTTTCTATATTTACCTGTATCCATTGCTTCTGACCCCCGCTCATTAAATTAATTGATTATAACTATTCACTCCACTGAGGACCTGGAAGCTGGAGCAGCGCTGGGGACTTCAGAGTCGGGGACCGCATTGCTGGAGACAGGTGAGTGTGTGTGTGTGTGTGTGTGTGTGTGTGTGTGTGTGTGTGTGTGTGTGCGTGTGTGTGTGTGTGTGTGCGTGTGTGTGCGTGCGTGTGTGTGTTTGTGTCGAGGACCTGGAATCACGGGGACAGCACCAGGGACAGCATCCCGGAGGACCGCATCGCCATCGCCGGTAACAGGTGAGTATTCAGCAAGCAGTGAGTGTGCAGTGACGTCCAGGAGAATGAACTCTGATGAATCCGTGAAGTCACCGTCCTGACACCTATTGTAGTGCAAGTGTCGCTGAGGTGTCATCAGGATGTCATCAAAGTTCATTGGGAACTCTGGTGACCTCCACTGCACACACACTGCTTGCTGAATACTCACCTGTCGACTTGATGCTGTACCCAGTGATGCTCCGGCTTCCAGGTCCTCAGTGCAGTGAATAATCAATGAATATAATGAGCCGGGATCAGGAGTGGGAGGCAGCAGAGCTGAAGAAAACAGCACTGGATACAGGTAAATATAGAAAATATTTTTATTTAAAAGACCCGTGTTTTCTCCGGTATGTCACACATATGCAAGCACAGATATCACATGTGTAACATACTTATAACACACGTATGACCATAACCATGTGTGTGGCTTGTACCTGATTAAACACAAATGTCTGAAGCCGGCCTAAAGCATAGCTGTTGGGGTTTTTTTTGTGTTTTTGTTTTTTAACAACCCCTGGGGGCAGAAGGCTTCTGAAACTGGAAAACCCCTCTAAGGCAGTGATCACACCACCGTTGGCACGTTCCGATTGTTCTGTTTTGAGGACCAGGCAAACTGAATTAATGTAAAAAAATGTATTGGTTACAGAAGAGGTAGCTGCACCCCACTGATCATTATGGGCCAGAGATCTGGATGTCCAAATTTTTAGATCCAAAGAAGAAATGCAGCATGCAGAAGTTTTTGTTCTCGTCTAAAAGCAGAACCCAGACGGACCCATAATAATCAAGGGGACTTTCTGCTTCTATATACATCAGATATCCAGCCAATCTGTGTTTGTTTTTTCAGTTTGTCTGGTCCTCAAAATGGAATAGGCAATTGGAAAATGTGACCATAATCTAGACATTAGGCTATGATGTTGGGCCTTGGAGGGGTAGATACATGGCTCAAGGATGCTCTTTTTTTTTTTTTTTCTTTTTCAAGGTGCCTGTAAAAAAAAATAAAAAAAATTCACAAAAAACTTTTCTGACATTTTGACAACTAGGAGTAGCCCCACTGTAAAGTGATCGAATGTTATAAAGCACTGCCCAGGGTCATTCCATATGTTAAATGGGTTGTTTCATCAGTTCTTAAAGGCTCAGAATAGAATAAAAAAAACTAAATCAAAGGAAGCGACCCTTGCAGTCACTGGTCCATGGTCCGCCACCATTCCCATTCCAATGTGAGGTCTCCTTCCAGTCCTGGTCCCTCTCAAAATGCAGTAATCGCCTCTCAGCCAATCAGTGGTTGAGGCTGGTGACCATCTCAGCCAATTATGTGTGGGCTTTTCCTGGTATTTTCTGTGCGTTGAATCGGAACCACGAAATAGAGCGCAGCGGAGACAACTAAATGTTGGAGCAGAAACAGTATTGAAACCGTGTTAAATATTGCTGTTGTTTTCTCATTGTTTTGATAAAAATAAAAAAATGATCGGCATAGCAATACCTTTAAAGAGAATCTGTCAGCAGGTTTTTGCTGTTTAATCTGAGAGCAGCATAAAATACTGTAACAGCCTGATTTCAGTGATGTGTCACTTATTAGGCTGTGTGCTGTAGTGTTTCAATACAATCAATGTTTTATTAACAGGAGATTATCACTACAGGACTAGGACTCAAATGCAGGCAAGTTGGGCTAATTTCTGTAACCCCACCCCCATCTCTGATTGGCAGTGTACACAGGAAGCTGCCAGTCAGGGGAGTGGGCGGAGTTATACGCAGCACAGAAGTCTTAGCTCTGATTCATCTACAACTGATAAAACAGGGATTCTATCAAAACTGCATCAAGCAGCCCAGTAAGTGATACATCCCAGGAATCAAGCATTTATCTTCTATTAGTATACTTTAAGCGTTTTGACGCAGATTACTTGCCTAAAATACTTACCAAGTCTATAAATATTATGTAAATGAGTAGGGCATTTTATACTCCATTTTTCCGCAGGAATAATAAATTATCTGCAAGATGAATAAGCATGGTCATTATTCTGGAGGGAAGTCCATGGAATATCCCAACACAAATTACCTTCACTAAATGGAATTAATTCCAGTGTGCAATTCTGCGGCTGAGATCCATGCATCAGCCTAAGCTAATGGTTAGCGCCACAGAGGACCTGTCACCTGCCATACATGTGTATTTTTTATGTCTGGTATAAATGTCGCTGTTCTCCTGAATCGGGCGTTGTTTTTCCTTTGTTTCTGTGCTTCTCCTTTCCTCTTCCATGTATATAAATCTAGTCTTTTTAGCCAAGTGGGTGTGGTCCTTAATATTTTTTCTATATTATTTTTAGCCAAGTGGGTGTGATCCTCACATTTTCTCTTTTTCTTGAAGACCACACCCACTAGGCTAAAAAGACTAGATATACATACAGGGAATAGAAAGCCATATGTCTGGAAAAGAGCGACAGAAACACAAGAAGGCACACAAATAACTACTCTCCAGTTTGGTAGAACAGGGACATTTACACGAGGTGCAAAACAAATGTCCTAATTATGGCAAGTTACCGATCCTATTAAAGGGTGTGCCTGTCATACTGGCGACTGATTCCAGTTGATAGCAGCAGAATTCTGATTCCAGCTCTGCACTATATTACAGTACAGGATAAGTCATGTTATTCAGATGTTATGGTAAAATTAGTCCTATGTGATAAGACTTAAATGTGTCTCCTAAAGTTGCCCAGGGTGTACCTCTCTGTGATTGTCTGAGATTGAGCACACTGTTATACATGTATCAAAAAGAATCTGTCAACAGGTTTTTGATATGTAATCTAAAGATGGCATGCTGTAGGAGTTAACACACAGATTTCAGTTATGTGTCTCTTATCAAGCTCCAGCTGTTGTTTACTTGTAATGATTGTTTTAGCACCAGGAGCTTATTATTTCTCTCACTGCAGTAGCGTGTGTGCCCTAGTCCGACACGCCCCCTCCTCTGACCAGTATCTTTTTGTCTATAGACATTGTATATAGAGCCCGGTGAGGGCGGGGTTATCTTTCTGAGCTTTGCTACAGGATAAATCTAAAAACTCTGATTGTGCCAGAACTACTGCACCCAGTAAACTAAGTGATACATCATTGGATTCAAGGTCTCTTTGCCTACATCTATACATTGCATATATAGAGCCTGGTGTGGGCTGGGTTATCTTTTTGAGCTCAGCTACATGATAAATCTATGAAAACTCTGATTTGTGCCAGAACGACTGCACCCAGTAAACTAAGTGATACATCATTTGATTCAAGGTCTCTTTGCCTACATCTATACATTGCATATATAGAGCCTGGTGTGGGCGGGGTTATCTTTCTGAGCTCAGCTACATGATCAATCTAAAAACTCAGATTGTGCCAGAACCACTGCACCCAGTAAACTAAGTGATACATCGTTGGATTCAGGGTCTCTTTTTCTACATCATGCTGCTCCCAGATGAGGTAGCAAAAACCAGCTGACAGATTCCCTTTAATGGCTGTGTGGTCTGCATGTCCTCCTCCTGGGTTCCAGGTACTCCTCACACAGCTGCACGGCTCTATGTCTGTACTGTATGTGCATGAATTGTGTGATGAGTTGGTGTGTGAATAACCCATTGAGTTGTATATGCATGCTTTACTAATCTGTGATGTTACATCTGTCCTTCTTTATTCAGAGCATGCTGTCACGGTCCTTTAATTCCTCTTACACTGCCGCTAGCAGCTCTCTGTATGGCAGCTCTAGAGATCTGCATGGCAGCCAGGGCAGTGTGGCCATGAGTGTAGCTGACAGAAGAGGTTCTGGTGTTCACATACTTCGTGTGAGTACTTCCAGTAGCTGTTTTAGGATGATGCTAATCGTACAATGCCACCATGCTGGACGTAGATCTGTATATGATTATTAAAAATTGCTATAAATAATTAGGGTAATTCAATGAAAAAATAAAAACCGCTTTGTATGTGTGAAAAAATGCACTAAAACCTTCAATTAAAGCATAACAATGAACCAACATTAATAATCATCGTGGAGAATGGAAACTACATTTGCATCCAGCTGTCTTTAGTGGCACCTGACTGCCAAGGAGTCACCAAGAAATACATCCACGATCTGGACTGCACAAGATTGGGACGCAAGCAGATTTACACAAGAAGTATTTCTGCCCTGGTTTATTATTGAGCCTTCCCCAGCTAAGCAGAGGTTACAATGTCTCGCAATTTGGAGGCAGGAACAGACACCAGGCTCACTGTCAGGAAGCCCTGCCGATGCTTTCACACATTTATGTGCTGAGGATTTGTTTTTTCTTTTGTTGGACAGCACACAAATCCACTGAGTACAAGTTGTTTTTTTTTCCGCATCCATGATTAGCACGGATGAGGTGTTTCTAGGGGCAAGAATTCAGATTGGCACCCTCCGTCCCCCCACCCCACTAGTTTGAGTAGTCATCATATGACCAGTCATTCATATGTGATTTGCACACTTAAGGGGGCTTTACACGCTACGACATCGCTAATGCGAAGTCGTTGGGGTCACGGAATTTGTGACGCACATCCGGCCGCATTAGCGATGCCATTGCGTGTGACATCGTTGCAAAAACGTGCAAAATCGCTCATCGGTGACATGGGGGTCCATTCTCAAAAATCGTTACTGCAGCAGTAACGAAGTTGTTCCTCGTTCCTGCGGCAGCACACATCACTCCGTGTGACACCGCAGGAATAAGGAAGCTCTCCTTACCTGCCGCCCGCCCGCTATGCGGAAGGAAGGAGGTGGGCGGGATGTTACGTCCCGCTCATCTCCGCCGCTCCGCTTCTATTGGGCGGCGGTTCAGTGACGCAGCTGTGACGCCGCACGGACCGCCCCCTTAGAAAGGAGGCGGTTCGCCGGTCACAGCGACGTCGCTGGGCAGGTAAGTATGTGTGACATGTCTGGGCGATGTTGTGCGGCACGGGCAGCGATTTGCCCGTGTCGCACAACAGATGGGGGCGGGTACCCACGCTAGCGATATCGGTACTGATATCGCAGCATGTAAAGTAGCCTTTAGGGTACTTTGCACGCTGCGACATCGCTACTGCGATATCGTCGGGGGTCAAATCGAAAGTGACGCACATCCGGCGCCAGTAACGACGTTGCAACGTGTAAAGCCTAGATGCGCCGATAAATGATCGCAAAAGCGTCGAAAATCGGTGATCTGTGTAGCGTCGGTCATTTCCATAATGTCGCACCAATAGGAGATACGATGTTGCTCCTCGTTCCTGCGGCAGCACACATCACTGTGCGTGAAGCCGCAGGAGCGAGGAACATCTCCTTACCTGCCTCCACCGGCAATGCGGAAGGAAGAAGGTGGGCGGGATGTTACGTCCCGCTATCTCCACCCCCTCCGCTTCTATTGCCGCCTGCCGTGTGACGCCGCAGGGCAGGTAAGTGCGTGTGAAGGTGCCGTAGAAATAATGTTCGCTACGGCAGCTATCACAAGATATCGCATGTGCGACGGGGGCGGGTACTATAGCGCTCGGCATCGCTAGCCGATGCTAGCGATGTCGAAACGTGCAAAGTACCCCTTAGTCTCATACCAAGAAGCTGATCTTTCTAATTCTCTCAATGTTCAGTGAAAAACTGAGAAAAGCAGGATGAAAAGCTAGTTGTCACATGACCGTTAGTATGAAAATTGCATGAGTGGCGTGATCATGTGATGACTCCTGGAACCAGCAAGCAGAGCTGAATCCTGAACCCAGGACATTTGCCAAAAGTTGCAAAAAACCACACCATATTTTGTACAACCTATATTTATATTAAAAACTCATCAAAAACCACATGGTTATTACACATGGATTTTTCAGGCTGAAGAAACTACATAAAATAATACTCTTAAAAGAAATTTGTCAGGTCCATGAAGCCTCAGAAACAGTCGTTAGTACAATTTAGAATATGATCCCAGCTTTCCATTTATGCCTCTTGTACCTGAGACAATAGTTGATGGTATCAGCAATTAAAGTTTTAATGCCATTTTTTTGGAAATGCAAATAAACCATCCTAAGATCTGTCAACAGCAAATTTCTGTTTCTAGTGAGCCATTCAGGTTAGATAATTATCACTTTCTATATGAACTAAAGCTGCAAACTCAAACTCTTATCTTCTGCCCTCTTTAACCTTTGTTAATGGAAAATTCAGAAAATACAAAAGAAATCAAATGCGTAAAAATCACCATGAATTCATCATGAAGAACTCAAGAGACTCAAGGGCTGAAGGGAATCTCTGATTACAGTAGAATGCAAATGTACCAAAGAGACATTCCAAGCAGACTAAAGGTCATATTCTTGTACTTGTTTTCACACTAACTAGCAATACGAATCCCTTATTGGATCACTTGGGATTTTACTTGTTTACTCTCCCTACACCCTGACATTCCCTTCACATGGGTATTTATGTGTCCCCTTTGTGGCCTCCCTCCGCTGTCTACCCTGAGACACACAGTGAGGATACATTGCCTATACCTTATGTATTGCTGTAGTGCAAGATCTAAAGTTTAAAAGAACAAACCGTTTTATGCAAACAAAGCTTAAAGGGGTTTGGATAATCCCTACTTTTTAAGTCTCTTGACTAGAAGCTGATCACAAACTGTCTCTGATGCCACCATCAGTAAGTAACAGTAAGTGTTTGAAATCCCTGCAGCGCCACCACTGGGGAAAGTGGGTATTACACTTGATCAAATCGGTGAGTTATGTAATACAGGACAGGTAACCTACTTTAGAGAGGATTTTTTGGGCCTTTACTAGTGATGATCGAGCACTACTATGCTCATGTGCTTCTAACGAGGCATTGGATGCTCGGCCGGGCTCAACTTATGTACCGAGTGTAATGGAAGTCAATGGGGAATTTGAGCATGGGAAAAATCTACTGGAAAAATGCTCGAGTTCCCCATTGACTTCCATTACACTCAGGTGCTGTAGTTGAGTCCTATCCGAGCGTCAACTTCTCATTACAAGTACTGAGCCCCCGAGCCTGGTAGTGCTTGCTACCCTTAGTCTTTAACTTGGGGGCTATAATGGCAAGTTATGAAGTACATCCTAAACACACGCTCCCATAGATCCCTTTAAGCACCACCCCCTTGTCAACTTCATAAAAGTAGCACTAAATAAAAAGATGTATATCTCTAGAACCGTATGGCGGAATTAAAAATAATAAAGAAGCTAGGATAAAATAAAGAGCAAAAACTGGACTTTGTTAGATTTAGTGACAGGTCCTCTTTAAGGGGTTTCTTAATTTAAATGGATGGTACCTAGTTTGGAAGTTCTCCCCCATCCTATGATAATTTTGCGGTATAACACTGGAGCTCTGTCTGATTGGAGTGCAGATCGCGCATGCGCACCTCGCATTCATTTATATTCTATGGATCTGCTGGAGATGACTGAATACAGAACTTATCTATATCCAGCAGCCCTATAAAGGTGCGCATGCTCAATCTGATGTGTAAAGGCCTCATGTCACGATTGGTGAGGGTCCCAGCGTCCAGATCCAGAGCAGTCGGGAAGTAATCACCTATCGTCTATACAAACCCTATAAGATATTCATGTAATATTCACAAATGCATGCAAAACTGTTCTAGTCAAAATGACTGATCCATTCCTCACTGGTGTCACAAGTAATCCCTATAATCCCCCCAATTCCAGTCATTCCTCACTAACCCCTCACTAGTTCCAGCCTTCTCTTATCTGCCTGCTTGTATTATGTCTTGTGTTGTGTTCAGTATTTTCATGTCTACCAATATTTTTTTTATAATTTGATGAAAAATCTTGTATAATGTTTTCCTGTATTAGATGTGAACGTGCGTGCCTGAGTGATCCGATCACTTGTGCTCAATGTTCAGCTGCCAGCATGTGTAACTCATGACCAGGCCTCCTTCAGACGTCCATATTTCATTTACTCATTACAGTCTATGCGGCCGTGAATTAATTATCAGTAATTTTCGCAGACCCGGGTGTCCATAAATAAAATGGATCGGATCCTTTTTTGATTCCAAGTCATTGATCAGGCTTGGTTATTCAAATCAATGGGTCGATGACGGGTGCCATCCATCAGTTTTGGGGTTTTTTACTGTTTAATAGGTAGGAGAAGCTTGGAAATTTGTTTCTTTTTTCCATAGTAAAAAAAAAAAACAAAAATGGATGACACTCTGATGACAAAATGGACATACAGATGAAAAATACTTGAATATCAGTCCAGCACACTGATGAAAAAGTATTTTTTATGCAAAAAATGAATCTGAATGAGGCCTAATAGTCAAAGATTGATCATTGATTGTGGGCGAAACAAATCCTTCAAATATTTTTCCAGGGTTGTAGGTAACCAACATACCATTGGTGCAACCACCGGGGCCCATTTCCAGCTCCAAAGCAGGAAGAAATTTGCATTATGATGAGCTATTGGCCTATGGTGGGCCTATATATTGTTCTTGCACATGGACCCTCTTCTGTCTGTGTCCGCTCCTGAACGCTAGCATACGAGGGGCTGCTGATAAGTCTTTGGCTTTACCCAGAAAGAAACTAGATAGGATAATGAAACTTTACATTTATTCCACATACTTTCCACTGATGTCAACACATGTCTTACATCGGTATTCCATATTCTGTAAGCCTAGCAAAAAAAAGAATTTCAGTTGTGCCTCAAACCAGGCATCTGTAGCAGCCATTGCATCAGAAATGGTGTGAAATTTGGTACTCTTGAGGTGTTTCTTCAGGTTTGGAAACAAATGATAGTCGGAGGGAGCTAGATTTGGTGAATAAGGTGGGTGGTCAACCAGCTGGAAGACAAACTCTGCCAATTTTGCCTTGGTTGCTTGTACAGTGCAAGCAGAGGCGTTGTGTTGCAGGAATAAGACAGCTTGCTGCGCCTTTTGGCCTTCAGAGCTGCCTTCAATTGGTCCAAAAGTTCAATGTAATTCCTTGCATTGATGGTGGAACTCTTTTTGAAGGTTGTCCACTAGCAGCACACCCTCCTTATCCCAGTAGACAGACGCCATCACTTTAGTGGCTGATTTTGCACCCTGAACCTCTTTGGACAAGAAGAACCACTGTGCCTCCACTCTTTTGACTGCTCCGTGTTTTCAGGGTCATAGAAATAAATCCAGGTCTCATCCATAGTGACCAGTTGATCCAGGAAGTTCTTATCAGTCTGGAAACGCTGACAAATGGACCGGGAAGTTTTCACTCGCATGCTTCTCTGATCTGTTGTCAAACATTTGGGGACCCACTTTGCAGATCGCTTCCTCATGTCCAAATGTTCATGGATAATGACACAAACACGTTCACGGGAAATCCCCATGATGTCTGCTATTGCTTTAGCTGAAATTCGTGGATTCTCCAGTATGAGGTTGTGCACATCATCAACGATCTCCACAACAACAACCACTCTCCGTCGTCCAGCACGTTCCTCATCATTTGGTGCTGAAGTGGCCCATTTTAAATTTGGCAACCCAGTTCTTACCTGTGAAATATGAAGGGCATTGATCCCCCAATGTCTGTGACATATCACCATGAATATCCTTTGCGGACTTTCCTTGCAGAAACAAGAATTTTATCACTCCTCTGCTCTCAGTTGCTGTGAATATCACATTAGACTGCCATTTTGTTTGCCTGCATGTGTAGAACACTGTTGTCATAAGCAACAAACACAACATTTGAAAACCTATATTAGACACATAAGGCTTTCATGTGATGTAACATTCATTACCATAGAAACAAAAAAAGATCACAAAGCCAAAGACTTATCAGCAGCCCCTGGTACTGTAGGCCTGTGTTCCCCAACTTCACTCATCAAGAACACTGCTTTAGCCATAGACTAAAATCAGTGCAAATTATAATAATAATTGTAGTAATGGAGGATAATTATTAGTAGTGTATTGTGCCTGTGCCGCAGCCCAGCCCTGTTGACTTGCATGGGTCTGACCATCAGTACAAATTTGCTTCTAAATTATTAAAAGGACCATGGTTGTCTAGAAATCACCTTTAACTGCTTTGTGCTGTTGATCAGTGAGGATTGGATTATCATTGATCACACATGGATTGCCTATCCTCTGACTTTCTCTGAGGGCATTAGCATTTTTTCCCCTGTAGGATGATTACTTCATATGATAGGCCATCATTATACAGGGGAAAAAGAAAATTCCTCACAAAAGATTTACTGTCACTTCCCCCTTGTTTAAAGGGGATATTAGCATATTATTCACCATAAACTTTATAAGCCAATATCTCCGCAACAGAGGGAAGAATTAATAATACAAACTATGTTTTATTCAGCTCCTCTGCCCTGTTATAAGGTAGCAAGTTTTAATTGAAAAAAGTGGAGAAAAGTTTTCTTTAAAATAAATGTGCATAAACTTCTATTTTAAAGGGAACCTGTCACCACTTTTTCGGCTTATAAGCTGCGGCCACCACCACTGGGCTCTTATATACAGCATTTTAACATGCAGTATATAAGAGCCCAGGCCACTGTGAGAACATAACAAATACTTTATTATACTTACCTAACAGTCGGGCGGTGGGCCATATGGGCGCTTTGTTGTCCGGTGCCACCTCTTTCGGCCATCTTCGTCCTCTTTCTGAAGCCTGGGTGCATGACGTGTCTACATCATACACACTCGCCGGTCCTGCGTAGGCGCACTACAGTACTTTGATCTGCCCTGCTCAGGACCTGAATGCCGGTGAGGGCGTATGACGTCGGACGCATCATGCACCGCGGCTAGAGAAGAAGGAGAACAAAGATGGCCGAAAGAGGTGGCACCGGACAACGGAGACACCCATAAGGCCAACCGAGCGAACGCTGGGTAAGTATTATAAAGTGTTTTTTATGTTCTCACAGTGGCCTGGGCTCTTATATACAACACGTTAGAATGCTGTATATAAGAGCCCGGTGGTGGTGGCCACAGCTTATAGGCCCAAAAAGTGGTGACAGGTTCCCTTTAAGTATCTATAAACTGGCTGATGAAAATAAAGGGGCTGGGGGCTTTGTCAGCTTCTTTCATTTCAGTCAGGAGAGATGTTGTCATAGTCTACGGCTTAGTAGCAGTATCGATTAGAGAAAGTACAGATGCCCTTTTGCCTCATATTAATAAAGCCCAACCCAAGTGTTTTGTTTTTTTTTTTCACTGCTTGAGTGATGCTTTAAATAAGTCCCCTACTCCAATCTTATAAACACCCTCCTGCATCTTCATCTGTTTTTAGCTTCACTCCTGTCGGTCTCCAGTGATTTTTGACCTGCCAGCAGCTCCAGTGTTTCATTGATCACAGGATGTCACAACTCGATACAAGTCTGAGAGCCTCGTTGTGGCCCTCATAAAGATGTATTGAGAGCTTGTGATGTAACGTGACTTCTGGCCAGTCAGAAGTTACAATCACAAGATGGTGACGCGGGACTGGAGCAATGCTGAAAAAGGTAAAGCCGCTGGAGGGTGAGTATATAAGACTGGGGGCAAGGACCTTGGATTAAAAGCACCACTCCAGCGCCAAAAAAGGAAAAAAAGTGTTGAAGTGGTGCTTTAAACTTTAGGCTGGCCATACACTTTGGATGGTTGTCGGCCAAACGATGCTTCATATGTTTGTTCGGCTGGCGGCTATCATGGCCATTTCTTCCATACTCCGTAGCTATTTGTGTTCTACATAACAAAACCGCCAATAGGCATCTCCGCCGGAGGCTTATCTCCAGGAGAACAAAGCAATCGAAAGTCCGAAATTCGATATGCCTGATCATCATTGTCCCCTAAAAATCAGTTGTCCAGGGCCCCTGGTGCACATGAGAGTGCCTGTCGATATTGGGGAGGTCTAATGTGCATGGGGGACTTAAAGGTGGCCAATTTCTATGTTACATACAGCTATGGGTACAACAATCATTGCCCTTAGTAGTGATCAAGGTTTTGGAAATTTAAGGGGGTATTCCAATCTCCAAGAGCCTATCCTAATATGTAGTAGGTGAAGTATTATTATTAATAATAATAATAATAATAATAATATAATATTATTAAATACAGTACCTCCAATTAGAAATGTAGTATAGTTCTTCTAATTCACCTGGTCACTTTCCTCATGTTTAGGGCATTGCAGGACCTTAGGTATCCATGGTTACAACCACGAACAACCAACTAACGAACTGTGACTATATGCATGATCGTAACCATGGATACCTGAGGTCCTGCAATGCCCTGCACATGAAGAATGCAACATAGTGAACCAGAAGAACTATACTACACTTCTAAGTGGAGGTATTTGCACATATTCTTATTATTACACCTACTACATATTGGGATAGGATCTTGGAGATGGGGATACCCTTTTTATAAAAAAAATCCATAAGATATTATTAAAAACCTTAAAATAGAGCACAGGGTAGGACTTTGGAAAGAAGGGTTTCTCCTATTAATGATATGCTCACACTAGACTCGGCTTATGCATAAACATCCTGATCTCGTCCATGATAACTTTTTACACCGTAACTAATCAGATCATTATAATGCTGAGTTTGGCTTTTTCTAATGAGAATACCTTGATTTTCCGCACTGAGCTGTATTGAATCTTGTTAATGGATTGAATTTAATGGCATTAATTTCTAAATGTTTAATTCATGTCTTCCTACTAATCGGGTTTAAATATTCAATGACCGTGTCTTCTGTGTTATTATGCTTACTGAACTTTGTGCCGCTCGCGGGGATGGTGGTAATGCATTATTGTGCATGGTTTGGCTGCAGTATTATAACTTAAATATTTGCCCTGCCATTTACTGATAGCACCCGTCAGCTGGGAGCACCGGGGAACCTGCCCAAGATGATGTTTTTGGACCTGGTCAGCAAAACTATGCAACACTGGGCCACAAGGAGAGTGCATCTGATAGTGGAAAGAAGGTAGGCCTGATTTTATGACCCGTTCAGCCAAAGCATTTGTTTAAGCCAAGTACAGAGTAATTAAATTACCAAACAAGTCATGCTGACCTGACCGATCCCCTGCCCTGACCGATCCCCTGCCCTGACCGATCCCCTGCCCTGACCGATCCCCTGCCCTGACCGATCCCCTGCCCTGACCGATCCCCTGCCCTGACCGATCCCCTGCCCTGACCGATCCCCTGCCCTGACCGATCCCCTGCCCTGACCGATGCCCTGCCCTGACCGATGCCCTGCCCTGACCAATGCCCTGCCCTGACCGATGCCCTGCCCTGACCGATGCCCTGCCCTGACCGATGCCCATCCCTTTACCGATCCCCCTCCCTTTACCGATCCCCCTGCCTTTACCGATCCCCCTGCCCTTACCGATCCTCCTGCCCTTACCGATCCCCCTGCCCTTACCGATCCCCCTGCCCTTACCGATCCCCCTGCCCTTACCGATCCCCCTGCCCTTACCGATCCCCCTGCCCTTACCAATCCCCTGCCCTTACCAATCCCCTGCCGTCTGGTCCCTACACATCCTGGGTCCCCCACTTGTGCAGGGGTTGCAGTCGTAGCTGGAGCCCAGGGGTTCGAAAAGTCTCTTTGGCCCATATGAAAAGCCAGCACTATTAAAGTCTTATGTGCCTTGTTGCAATAGTGCATTGGGACCCATAAGCTTCCAGTGATGGTGTCCTGACATGGACGTTACAGCAGCAGTCAGTAATTGCCTGTAGGGGACCCTATAGCTGCCATGCATAGTTTGAAGACATCACAGATCCAGTTTAAGAACCTGACAGCTGATTCATGCTGCCTGATCCACATGCAGCATGTAACAGACACTGACTATGATTTCCTCCATGAATGTCGGACTTTGAAACGCTGCGGCATCTCATAGAAAAACATACTTTAAAAGCTGCCAGGGACCAAGCTACACAGGAGACTAATTGAAAAGGCGGATCACTGGTGGATTCTCCCCACCGGCTGCCAGTGACACAGATCTCTCCCTATACACACACACAGAGAGACCTGTCACTCATGGGCAGCGGGTGGGGACAAGCTGCCAGGAACTCGCCTTTCCAATTAGACTCCTGAAAAGCTCTGTCCCCAGTTGTTTTTTAACACTAAAAGTCCCAGAGAGGGGTCATTTAACATTTCTACCATTGGAACCCTATGGAGCTCGAAACTTCTGGGACTTCTAGTGTTAAATAGTTTTTGTTTTTTTTCTGAAAAAGCGCAGTATTTTAAAGCCTGACATGGCTGAAATCCTGACGATAGTTTACACGTGGTAAGTGGATCGGGCAGAATGCATCAGCGCTCAGGTTCCCTTTAAAAAGTGGTAAACATGGCAATTCCCCGTGGCACTGTTTACTCGAGTGCTCCGAGGACAGTAACACCAGAAGCAAGCAAATGATGAAATCACAGTACAATTTGAACAATATGGTCGCTTTATCTGGGTTTCCTAAGGCAATGTTCCCCAGCTCCAGTCTTCGAGGCCCACCAACACTGCATGTTTTCAGGATTTCCTTAATGTTGCACAGGTGATGATTCCAACACCCAGGCAATGCTGGGGAAATCCTGAAAACATGCACTGTTGGTGGGCCTCGAAGACTGGAGCTGGGGAACCCTGCTTTAAGGGACTATTACATGGATACTGCAAGTAGTGAGCTCAAACTTTCTACTTACCCAAGATTTTATTTTCAATAAAGCCAGCTCTGATGTCACATTGGGAATTAAAATTTTATAACCTAACCAACAACCTAGGATAGCTCATGAATATATGTGATTGTTAGGGTCTGATACCCGGGACCCCCACCGATCACCTGAAATCTGCTGTGGAATTGCAGCATACAAGAGACTACTTCTACAGTTTTTATACCCAACTAACTTGAAAGGGAATAAACAGCAGTGTTCACCACTAAGTAATGTACAGAGCTGCTGTGCTCCACCCCATACATTGCTCCTATCCAGCCGCTGCCGGGGTAGATTTCAGCCGATTAGTTGGGGTGCAATTTGTTGGACCCCTACCGATTTGCATATTAATAACATCCTAGGGATAGGTCATCAATTGCTCACACGTTACATGTTTTATATTGCTCTAATGCTGATCTATTTTCTGCAAATTAACATTACAGGTGCTTTTGAGCAATGGGCAGATGAGCCAGCCCCCGAGGTCCCAGAGCAGCTACAGCCAGCTCCATCCTCACCATCCCCAGCCCGCTGTGGTATGCTATCCAAGAACGCTCACTTTCTGAATCGTAGTTGACTCTTCTTATATAGCTGAATAACTATTGAGGTTTTAGGAATCTTTTATATCTGGTTGTGTTGTATTTCTTCTACCTACTTTAAAGACTAGGGGCCATCATCCGTCACAGGAATAAGGCTAAGTTCACACTTCCGTTGTTTTGCATCAGTCACATGCGGTGCTTGACGCATGTGACTGATGCGTTGTACAACGGATGACAACGGTGACAAAGAAAAGAATTTCTTTGTCGGACTCCGTTGTGTGCGGGGGGCGGAGTTTGGGGGGCGGAGTTCGGGGGTGGAGCTGAGGACATCAGTGCCGCGGTCTGCATGGCTGGGGACAGGTGAGTGAGTGTGTGTGTGTGTGTCTACATGCGTGTGTACATGCGGAGTGCGGGAGGGGGCGGAGCGCGAGGGGGCGGAGCCAAGCGGGGCCGTGGAGCTGAGGACGTCAATTCCGCGGGGACTGCAGGGCTGGGGACAAGTGTGTGAGTGTGTGTGTACACATGCGGAGTGTGGGAGGGAGTGGTGAAGTGTCGGCCTCCTTGCACACTGTATCCAGGGTAAATATCGGGTAACTAAAAGCAAAGCACTTTTTGCTTGGTTACCCGATATTTATCTTGTTTACCAGCATACACCGCTTAGCGCTGGCTCCCTGCACCCGTAACCACTGTAAATATCGGGTAACTAACCAAAGCGCATTGCTTGGTTATCCGATGTTTATCCTGGTTATGGAGGCGGGGAGCCAGAGAGCGCATGTGCAGCAAAATCCTACTGATTGCGCTGCTCAAAAAACGTTACAGACTGCGTTGCTCCCGCCCGGCGGTCAGTTAAAAAAACGACTGACCGCGATGCAGCGGATGCAACGCAGCATCATCAGTCACAATCTGTCACTAATAGAAGCCTATGGGGAAAAACAGGATTCCTGCAAAATATTTTGCAGGATACTGTAATTCCTCAAGGCTACGGATTGTGACTGATGCAAAACAACGGAAGTGTGAACTTAGCCTAAGAAGTATTGTCTGTTTTCTTCTTGTGTTATTGAACATCTTCTAAACTTTTAGTAATTGTGCTAAAAAGCAGAAATAAATCATTAATGGGAACGTGTGATCAGAAAATATTGTCTGTATCTTAAATGCATTTTTTTCTATTCTTGAGATTTTGTATTATAGTATTGATAATGTGTGCAATTTTCACACTGTCTACTAGGGTTAATATTAGGCTCATAATTCCTATCCTTTTAAGCAGCTAAAAGGGCATAGATAGCTTTGACTCATGGCCTGAAGAGAGGAGGAGGTGGTGAGCTGTGATCATCACCTATAGTGAATGGTGGATTGTGTTACATACTTTTTATAGAGGTGGATACCTGTCATTATAATCATGTCTGTGATGATAGCTCCTTACAAGTCTTCTATACAGAACAGGATGTCAGTGTAGTATTGGGCCTAGTCGTCAGTGTGAACATTGCAAGATTTCTAAATTATTTTATTAAAGATAGTGATATTCAAAATTACATACAAATATCAAAATGTAAAAAAAAAGATACATTTCACATAAAAACCTACTTTAATAAATAGTTGATTTTTTATGAAACATTCCCTTTACTATAGAGTTCACTTATTAGATAACAATAGAGCAAACTCCAAGGTAACAGATGGTGACAAAGTGTTTTTGACATATTCTTGAGATTAAATGAATTGGACAAAGGCGCACAGATAGGGTGGTACCGTAGGGAACATTCAATGATGGGATTGGATGATGGCTCTCATATTGTCTCAGCCTTTGTCGCACATTCATACATTCCCGTGTCATTTCAATAGGCACCAGCACTAGATGGACTAGATACCTATCTGTGATCCACATCCATGGACCATGGATATAACTTACTACATCTTATATACCATGACTTGCGTAGCCTGACCTTTTTATATGTTTAATCCTAGGTTCGGGTACGGCTGGTGAAGGATCCTGAGCTCGGTTTTAGTATATCAGGAGGCATTGGTGGTAGAGGAAACCCCTTCAGACCGGGTGATGATGTAAGTATTCCTGTGTCTTGGTGTATATTACTAATGATGAGGATAATAATCTTTAGTTTTATATAGCGCTAACATATTCCACAGCACTTTACATACATCAGCAACACTGTCCCCCATTGGGGCTCACAATCTAAACTCCCTATCACTATGTGTTTGGAGTATGGGAGGAAACCGGAGAACACAGAGGAAACCCACACACACGGGGAGAACATACAAACTCCTTGCAGATGTTGTCCTTGGTGGGATTTGAACCCAGGACCCCAGCGCTGCAAGACTGCAGTGTTAACCACTGAGCCAATGATGTATCTATCTGTACTGGTGCACAAAGCCACAGACAGAGCCACGTGGACTAATCCTGTGTGTCCGTGCACTGATTCCCTGTAGTGCTTTGGAGCCTTAGGCTAGCCCTTTGCTGGTACACCTGAATCCATACC